>NW_006399901.1:3769164-3787357 GCF_000299155.1 Elephantulus edwardii | reverse complement strand
ATGGCACATAACAACAACAACAAGAAGTGGTAAGGCGTTGTACTGCTCACCCAAAGACACACAGTTCAAATCCATCAGCTGCTCTGAGGGGAAAAGATGAATATTCTCCTCCTGTGCAATTTCTAGCCTCTGAAAACCTACCAGAGGGTTAGCTTTGAGTCAGTTTCAACGAGAGAGAGAGAGAGAGAGAGAGAGAGAGAGAGAGAGAGAGTTCCCATAACTATGTGTGCATATGTAGCTATGCAGCCACATAATGTTTGATGTGAGAAAATTGTGGTTTTGTTGTTAGATGCCGTCAAGTTGTCTACAACTCATGCAACCCTATGAACAGATCAATACCTTGCCCATGCCATAGTTCTCCATCATGTTCAAGCCCATTGCTGCAGTCGCTGTGTCAATCTATCTTTTGATGGTATTCCTCTCTTCCTCCCTATTTTATTTTTATATTGGTTTATATAAAACATTTGTATACATTGTCTATCATTCATATGCATTGTGTTTCGTACATCCCTATGTTCACATTGTATTTCAAATGATCAGACTTATACACTGTGTTTTATAAAACCAATCACCATTACATTCGCACAATAGAATACTATGCAGCATACAGGAGCAATGATTTTGTAAATTACTACCTATCTTGAGAAGGACTGGAGAACATTATGCTAAGTGAAGTAACTCAGTCTCATAAAGACAAATACTATATTAGGACCCTTATTGGAGAGCGTGTGTGAGGAAACAACAAGGGGAAGGGAGAGCTTAAACATAGGGTCAATTTGATGGGTGGAGGGAAAGATTGGTAAAGGAAAAAGGAAAGGTCTGGTGTGAAAAATAATGTGTATGAACTTTATGAACTTTGTATGTAAATCAGTATAAAATTACTACCTAACTTGAGAGGGACTGAAGAGCATTATGCTGAATGAACTAACTCACTCCCACAAGGACAAATATTGCATAAACCCATTCCTGTAGAATGAGTATGAGGATCCAAGAGAGAGGGGGGATAGAAGAAGATGGCTGAGAATATGCGGAGGGAGGGTGGGGTGAATCATGGGGTAGTACAATTTGATGGGTGGGGAGTGAGGGAAATGGGAATGTTCTGGTGTGGAAAACAATGTATTTGAATTTTGTAAATAAACTAGTATTTTAAAAATCCCCAAAACAATTACCATTGATCTATGCCTACTATTACCCCATCTTTTTAGGTCCCCATTGGATCTTTCCTAATTCCTTCATCCTCCTCCTTAGCTCACCAAATCCTAGTGATTTCCTCCTCTCCCCACCCTATACCCCCTGCCCTCCTCCCTTTCTCCTTTTAGGCACAGTTCCCTATCTTTTGCTGACCCTTTACTTTCTCTAGCATGATAACTCCTTCCAAGAACTGGCCTATCCTGACAACATTCCCAAGATTTGTTGGATGAATTTTCACCATTCATGGTTCTAAGAGGTACTCTGTTCAAGCTTCTGATATAGATTGGTTTATTCTTTTGGCAATTCGTGTTATATTCCATATTCTTCTTCAACATGACAGTAAAAGCATGGATTCTTATTTAGTATTCCTTATACGTTGTTCAACTTTAAGATGCTTAAAAAACAAATGAAAATATTGTCACTTGCGTTAGATACAGTATTCAAGACATTATTTATTTTTAGTATTTTAAGGAGGTTTTGATTGCAGATTTTC
This sequence comes from Elephantulus edwardii, assembly GCF_000299155.1. Classification (NCBI taxonomy): domain Eukaryota; kingdom Metazoa; phylum Chordata; class Mammalia; order Macroscelidea; family Macroscelididae; genus Elephantulus; species Elephantulus edwardii. Next base: position 3,785,673 of record NW_006399901.1, on the reverse strand, counting down.
CCAATGTAACATAGCTTTGACTATTGTTACCATGAGTGTTCAATGTGGATCCAAATATAATGAAATTATTAACAACTTCGATATTTTTCTCCGTCTATCATTATGTTGACTATTGGTTTACTGGTAAGGATTTTTGCTTTCTTGATGTAGAGATGTAACTCATATTGATCTTTGACCTTCTGCAATATCTGTTTCTTCAAGTCTATTTTCTGCAAGCAACGTTATGTAATTTGAATGCCATAGGTTGTTGATAAGCATTTACAGAGATTCATTTTTTGTTTCTTAAGCTTGAGAAATGTCAAGCATATTCTTCTCTTTTGATTTTCTAATTCCTAGTCACCACCGAGCCAATTGGCAGCATCATGATGGATGGTGAAGAGATTAAGATTGTTAATAGCTTTGGTTGGTTTGGCTCTGCAATCAATAATACTCTTGGTACCAGCAGCCAGGAAATCAAGAGTCACTTGCACTGGGAAAGTCGGCTGTCAGGGACCTCTCCAGAGTATTGAAGAGCAACAACATCGGTCTGGAGACTAAGGTGCACCTGATCCAGGCCATAATCCTCACAATTGCTCACTATGCGTCAGAGAACTGGACAATAACTAGGGATGAAATAAAGAGAATTGATGCCTTTGAGCTGTGGTGCTGAAGAAGAGTTTTGAATATACCTTGGACTGCCAGAAGAACAAACAGTTTTGTCCTTGAGAGGGTGAAACCAGACTGCTCCTTGGAGTCAAGGATTCTGAGGCTTCGTCTGACATACTTAGGGCAGGATGCAAGGAGAAATTGGTCCTTAGAGAGGGACATCATTCTTGGAAGGGTAGAGGGACAGAGAAAGAGAGGGAGATCACTGATGAGATGGGTTGATACAGTGACTGGGGTAATGAGGGTAGGCGTGTCAGACACAGTAAAGTTGGCACAGGATAGAGCAGGCCTCAGGGCTGTTGTACCTAGAAATGCTATGAGTCACAAGTTACTTGATGGCACATAACAACAAAAACAGTCTTTGCACATTTTATTACACTTGACTTTTTCTTCTCAAGCTACCCTTTGACATTCCTGTTCAATTCTTTTACTTTACATCATTATTTCTTCTCTTTGTTTTGGCTTCTTGACATTGATATGTAAGTTTCAGAGTCTCTTTTGCAATCTAACTTGGTTTGTTTGTTTTTTCTTTCCTGTGTTAATAAAGACCTTTTATCGTGTTTGGTCTTTGGTCATTAGTGTTCAATAATGCATCAGATCTATATCTGAAATGGTTTTTAAACGCAATTGGGATAAATTTAAGGTTATACAATGGCCTGTTCCACAGTCAGCACCTGGCCTTGGATGGGCAGTCTTCTCTCATTTGATTAACTGTTTCTGAAAACTGGCTGAAGGGTAAGTTAGTTCCAACATGACGGTGAAACAACAATAACAACAACTGAGTCCATCAAATGAAGCTATTTGTATAGTCCACTTGAATCTTTTGCACCACATTGTATATATTGTAACATTCACTGAAAATGTCCCATTTTCTTGTACACTTCTTAATGTCTTCATTTTAACTTGCACAGTGTGCAGGTTTAATTCAAATTTGGTATTGCCTTTCTCATGACCAAAAATAACTAGTGCCTGCTCTCTTTAGAGGATTCAACTTTCTAGCTTTCTGTCTACTTGTCTAATCTTTTTATAATAGCGATGCCATACAATCATTGTCTTCTTATGATTTAACTTACTTTACTCTTCAATAATGTCCTCTGCAAGTCTACATTCAAGTCTACATTCATGTTATAAGATCCTCTTTATCTTAATGGGTTCTATTCCTTACTTTAGTTCTTCTTTTTCTTCTCATGTTTCTCTTATTGTCATTTTGACCAATGGTTTGTCAATTTTATTCCTCTCAAAGAATGAATTTTTACTCTTGTGGATTCTCCCTATCACCTCCCTCCTATTGTTTTCTGGGTTTTTTTTATTTATTTTATTTACTCTGGTCTTTAATCTGGTAATTATTATCTCCTTTCAATGTCCCTTTTCCATTTGTTCAAGTTATCCATTTTAGACTTTTTTCCTTCTTTAATGTATGCATTCATTGCTATGAATTTTCATCTAGGTACTGATTATGCTGTACCTCAAAGATTTTGTTATATTGTACTTTCATTTTCACTTGATTCTAAAAAAATTTAAATGTAATTTTTAAGTTCTTCTTCTAGTACTGAATAGCTTTTAAATAAGATGCTATTTCTTCTTCATGTTTAATATTTTCTCTTTTTTCCCCCTATGACCAATAGTTTTATAGTATCATAGAAGATTCTTTGTGTTATTCTCTCCTTAGGTCATTGCTTGAAGTTTGCTTCATGACCTAATATATGGCATATTCTGGAAAAGTACCCCTCTGTGCATGCGAAAAATTGGTAGCAAATGAATCAGTTGGTTTCAGTGCATATGCAGTTGGCCCACAGCAACTATCGGGGTGGGGGACATGTGGCACTGCAGTTGAGCAGGGATTGGATGTGGGCATTAGAACATCCTGCTCATCTTGTAACAGAGGCACAAATGGTGGTTTTCTGCACTCTGGTTTTTCTACACAGTATTTCTCCAATTGTGGGTTCCATGAAGTTTACTTCTTGGGCACCTCATCCAAGAATAATACTCACTTTGTCTCAAGATGGCCACAGTGCACTGGCATGGGTGGCAGAATATCTACAATCTGTAAAATTGCTCATAGACTCAGTGTCTCTTTTATAAGATGCTTAAACTAATTCTGTGTCCTTCTGTTTGCTGCTCAGTGTTCTTAGATGTCATCTGTTTAAATTACAATGGTTTCTTGTTTTAGGGGAAAGTAAGGTATCTAAATAGGCTGTAATCTTGGGTCATTTCAGTACATTGTTTCTTCAGTTTAATATTAGGTTGATGTTGCTACATGCCATTGGCTCAGAATCAACTCATTGATAATCCTCCAGTGAGTGTTCAGAAGTTGCAAATCACAACAGAAGAGATTGCTCATCTTTCTCTCTCAGAGCAGCTGGTGGACTCAAACTGTCTAATTTGGGGTTCACAGTGGAACTCCTCACCACTAAGCCAACAGGGCTTCTTATTATTAGATATAGCAGCGTATTTTCTTTTATCACAATGTTGTGTCACAAAAAATCCACAAAATCCCAAGTTCTTCACTTTAAACTCTGTTCATACAAATTATCTACAGTCACAGAGACACTTCTTTCATGAAAAGCAAAACATCCTGAAAACCTGAGACACATACCTCCATCTTTTAATTATGCAATCTTTTCTTTCAAGTTTCTCTTATGGAGCAAATGGATTTAATTTTCATTATTTAATATATGTTCTTGGAAGCAGGAGTGGCATCTGATTCCTAAATAACACGCCCCCAGAAACCAATATGAACTTTGATAATTGCTGCTAGTTGTAGAGGGGCTTCAGGCCTTTTGTTCATAGGGTCGCTATGAGTTGTGCTCAACTCGAAAGCAATCAACAACAATGACAACAATATATGCTCAATACTACTTCGATGTCCCTTGTTTTAACAAACAGCTGAAATTATTGTTACACATCTTCTCCCCACTACCCCATTTCTTCTCTCTGACTATGTTATTCATAGCCCACCACTATGCCAGTGTTCCACTTTACATTCTCTAATCCTGGCATGTACTGGATCCCAAACTGATGTGATCACACAACTTAAAGCAGATCATGAATTTCCCATCCTTTTCCTCACATTACTATCTTTAATTAAAAAGTTCATATATTATGTTGAAGGTTCTCTTTTCTTGGTTCTACTCTTGTTTCTGGGTCTGTATTTGACTCCAATGGTGGCAATAGAATAATGTATATACTTTGGTGGCAACAATGCTAATACTAATGTTGCTAATGAAAGTTAAAGTGAGATAAGTGAGGTAAGCAAAATGCAGCATGAAGAGAAGCATACAGGGGACTCACCAGTGATTGTGTAAACAGCTGTGATAGCTAAAAGGATAAAGACTGCCAGGTAAAGGTTCAATCCCAAGGCTAAGTTGATGAATATGGCTCCAGAGAATATGTTAGCCTGAAAAGAAAGAGTTGGGACGGAAAAGCAATATGTAAGTGAGTTACAGCTCTTCTTTCTCCGGTCAATGTCCACACTCTTCACTTCATATCTGACTTCTATTCATAGTGACAATTTATATAGAATCTCAAACTGTGACCTTTACCCTCCCCAGTCCAAGTCCTCACAGCACATATTTCACTGCTTAATTAAGACACTTAAGACACGAGGTGGCATGTCCCACACTTTCTTGGTGGCAAGAACTTTGCATATTTATAGGAACACTCTTGACTGTGACAAAGTGTCTTTTTCACATATTTTTAAAATCAATATACTTGTTTGCCAGTGAGGATTTTCACAATCACATGTGTTTACATTGGGTACAATTATATATGAAACTGTGACTGTTTCAGAGCATGGTTCCAGTGATCATTTGGTCTGATGAAATATAAACTGTTAGAGAGTTGTCTTTTCCTCAAAATGTTGAAGGAATTTATTCTACCCCAATTCACTACTCAAAACTACTCATAAGATATTTTTTGTTGTATTTTAGTCACTTTATATCTGAGTGAAATAAGGCTTGTTGGTAATATGTGCTGTCAAGTGGGCAACAGCTCACAGTGACTCTGAAAATAGATCTGAGCCTTGTCTATCATGATCTCCGACACAGTCACCGAGCTCATTGGTACAGTCACTGTGTCAACCCATCTTGTTGAGGATCAGCTTCTCTTTCCCTGACTCTCCTCCCCTTTCCACTATAATGCCTTTTTCAATATCATTAATGGCACGTGCAATAAAATTGATAAGGAACTACAATAAATTCAAATTGGGTCCAGAAGTAAGTCTTAGAGAGGGTAATTTATTTGCTTGAGGCCACCCAGATAGTTAAGCGGGGAATGTTGAGATTTTAAACTGGAAAGTTTAAAGTTGGAATTGAGAATAAAAATTTTAAAAAAAGGAAAACTCGTTTGGCATTTCTCAAACTGAAACAACTGAAAAATAAATTCAAACCTCAAGTTGCAATATTGAGAAATGGTATTGGGGAAACCTTGAATGATCCAGGAAGCAGCAAAAGGAGGTGGAGGGAATACATCAAGTCACTACATAAAAAAGAATTGGTCAACATGGAAGAAGCATATGACAAATAGCCAATGGTGATGAAGGAAGAAGTTGAAGCTGCACTGTAGACATTGGCAAAAAATAAAACCCTAGAAATTAACGGGACACCAACTGGCATGTTCCAATAACAGATGCAGCCCTAGACATGCTTACCAGTCTGTGCCAGGAAATTTGGTCGACAGCTACCTGGCCAAGTAAGCTGGAAGGGATACATATTTGTTCTCATTTCCAAGAAAGATGATCCAACAGAATGTGAAAATTAGAAAACATATAGCACTTCAGTATACACAGTCATAAAGTGTTAATTATTTCTTGTGTATTATTCTAGTAAGCTCTCACACAAATATTTCTTATCAATAACAAGGGGCTTAATAGCAAACAGTAAGTGATTAAAAAAATGCTCAAGCTGCAACTGGAAAGCTCATGTCATCTAATCTAAAACGCTGGCTTATTTTTAACAGAAATGAGCTCGAAGAAGACCACTGATGATGACCAGCTTCTCTCGTGAACATTGAAACACCTGCCTGAACTGTAAACGTCCAGGTTAACTTACTGGTCACTGATGGATGAACAGTACATTATTTATTCTTTCTTTATCTTCTACAAGTTTGAATAAAAGAACTTTGCAAAGGAAAATAGCACCATTTACAATTCTTTTCTTTCCTTGCTGGATATCTCCAAGAAATATACTCTTTTTTATTGTGTTCTGGTTATTTAAACACTAATTCACAAGGCAATATTACATGAAATAGAGTCAGTCTTAGAAAACTTAGTGTAAAATAATGCCAAGCCATTTTCTTTGGATTTATGTGTTTGCAGTCTAGCTAGAAAAAACTATCACAAATCCATACTGTTTCTAAAAAGAATGCAAAGATGTAGAGTGGCAGAGACCAAAGAGGTCCTCCTCTTTACTGCTGCTTGAACAAGACAGTTAATTGTGCTGCTTGAACAAGATAGTTTGATTTTTGTATGCATCATTTTTTTATTGTCATATCCTTAAAGAGAGGACGGACTTATCCTTGAGATAGAATATATTTGAATGATTGAATGCAACCATTTTTTTTAAAGTATGTTAGTCTATTAACAAAGTTTCTATTATCCACAGTAACTTGATAGAGAGTCTATCAACAAAGTTTCTATTATCCACAGTAACTTGCTAGAGAGATTCAGTTTGTTAAAAAATCCAAATAGCTCAAGTTGTACTGTCTACTCCTCTGGCTTTCTGATCTTAGCCTTCTGCCTCCAGACACTCATTCAAAATCAAATTAATAAGAGCAAACAAAGTATAGCAGGGCAGCAAGCAATAAATGTCGAAGAGGATGTGGAGAGGTGGGAACTCTCATTCACTTTTGGTGGGATTGTGAAATGGCATAACCACTGTGGAAGAGAGTCTGGAGTTTCCTTAGAAAGATGAACATAGAAACTCCGTATGACCCAGCTATTCCACTAGGAGGAATATACCACAAGGAAATTAGAACTGAGACACAAACGGAGATTCGTATACCAATGTTCATAGCAGCATTATTCACCATAACAAGAACATGGAAACAGCCCAAATGACCAAGCACAACCGAATGGACTGAGAAATTTGGCATTTTCACACAGTGGAATATTGTGCAGCACTCAAGAGGAATGATTTTGAAAAATATTGCATAACTTGGGAGGGACTGGAGGGCATCATGCTGAGAACTAACTATGTTTCATAAGAGCAAATACTGCGTAAGATCGTTATTAAAAAATAGAAGGATAATTAGTAAAACATGGATAGGAGTTCAATGGCTAAGGGGTGGTACTGGAGGGGTGATGATGGGTAGGGGTTAAACAATAAGGATTCATATTTTGGTGGGTGGAAGGAGAGGAGGAAGGAAATAGGAGGAATCTGGGTGAAAGGGTAATGATGGGCAGGGTCCAATGGTGATTAATTTTGTAAAACATAATGCATGAGAATGATTGTATGAAACACAGAGTGAAAGAAGAATAGTGTGAAACACAGTGTATACAAACTTTGCAAGCAAACCAATATAAAAAGAATTTATAGGAGACTCAGAACTCACTGAGATTGACAAAGCCACACAGATGAAGAGGGACAGGACAGAGAAGTAAATATTGAGTCTCTTCCCGCCAAAGCGCTTCTTTAGATATTCTGGACTGGTCATCACCTGCAGAGACAAACAACAGGGATTCAGGACAGAGCCCAGCACTTTTGGATCCTTCTACATTCACTAAGCCCTGCAGAGTGGCCACATGCTGTGCTTGGCGCCTTGAGAGTACAAAAGAGAGAAGGAATTACCCCTTGGGAGAGCAGCAAAGCCCAGAAAGTAGGGTCAGGCTGACATTGACTGCTCCTTCAAGCTCCTATCCCTCCACCTGGCCTCCATTATCAGCATCTGTGTACTTACCCTGGTCTCCAGGCTTCAGACAAATTGGATGTCACAATACCTGCTTCAGCATCTGGGGGTTGTTTTTGTTGGAGTTGTTTGTTTTTTTTTAAACTTGTCTTCCGCTGTTTGACCTCACACCTCCCCTGAGATGGCCCTTTACCATTTCTTCAGTGTCTAGGCTGCATTAGGAAACCTTCCATAGCTCCCTAAGATCTCCTGGCACAGCCTTTCCATATGTGACACCCAATTTATTTCTCTCTTTTTTTGATGAGGAAGGGACAGCCTCTGGTTCACAGACGCACTTGAGAATCCAAACAAGGTTTATATGGGTAATTATACTCAGATCTCTTTCTTAACTGACTTGAAATTCTCAGTTATACACTGCTGGTGGCTATGCACATGTCTGCGCCCTCAAGACACCAAGACCTCACTCAGCTTCAAATGAACCCATTTTTATCTGTGTCGTGTATCATCTGATCTTCTCTAAGATCTACTTTCTCCATTAACAGTACCTCCCACTTCCTAAACAGCATGCCTCCAGAAACTATGAACTTAGAGAAGCAATGATAGTTACAGAACAAAGTTCAGATCTTTTGTTCATAGGGTCGCTATGAGTCATGTTCAACTCGATGGCACTTAACAACAAAAATAACATGCACACAGGTCCTTGAGTTTAAGATTTAAGATTCCTCTGGAAGCTTCCTCTCTTCACTATATACCCCCAAATCTGTCACCAAACCATTATCTGTACCCCCAAAACTATCCTCTTCCTCCATGGTTTTCTTATTAGAGCCTCCAAAGGTATCATTTATACTTCCTGATGACTTTACTCTTCAGTGGATCTCCCCTCAAATCCATTCTCATGAGTGTAACTACCTAAACAGGAATCTGACCATGACGTTTGGCTGCCTTAAAGTACACACTAACTGCTGGTTCCCAAAAGGATACAAGGTACATTTTTCAATCTCAGTCATATGTACATAAGACTTTACAGCATCGGATTTACCTACATCTGTGGACCTGCTCTACTCTACGCACATATACTCTCATGGAGCTTAATTCCACTTGACCTCCCAGAATCCAAATCCTCTCATTGTTTTCTGTCTTTTCAGATTGTTTCCTGCAATCTTCCATACACTCACTTATCTAGTTCTAGAAGGATCACTTACTCCTCAAGACTAGACTCAGGTAATCGCTGAGGCTCATTTCTTGAAGCCCAGGTCTCTGGTCCATGTTTAGTCTTCCTGAACCAGGCTGGGTTGAACTCTAGTACCGTCACGGTTCACAGCCATCACAGATTTGTCCTGTGCTGCAGCCACAGCACACACTAGGAGTCTCTCAAGGGAAAGGAACTGGGTCTTGGTTGTCTGTATATTTCTAGAAATAGACCGAATAAATGCCAGGTTCCTAAGCATTGTTACTGAGTAGAATGGGTGCAATACACCAGAAAGATGGGCACAAAATGCCCAATTGGAGACACTTACCCCTGCCTTGATGAATGTGGGGACAAAAATCCACCCCAGAATCAGCAACATCACTAAGGCCTACAGAAAGAAAGAGGGAAACAATTTTAAAAGCTTTACTTGTGGACCATTGTTGTTATTGTTATTTGCTGTTAAGTTGTCTGCATACAGCAGCTCTGAAGCCTGCCCTGTCCTGAGCCAGTCTCACTGATTCCGACACAACAACCCACATTGCCCCAGTTATTGTATCAAAACATCTCATTCGGGATCTCACTCTCCTTTCTCTCCTCTACTGTCCCTCCACGTTTCCAAATATAATGCCCTTCTCTAAGGACCAGTCACTCCTGGCCATGTGCCCAAAGTCTGTGAGAGCTTCGAACTCCTAGCCTCCAAGGAGAAAGTTGGTTTCACCCTCTCCAAGATAGACCTATTTGTTTGCTTTGCAGTCCATGGTATGGTCAAGACTCTTCTCGAGAACCACAACTCAAAGGCATCGATTCTTCTTCTGTCATCCTTAGTCCTTGTCAGGCTCTCTGATGCAGACCAATTAGTTGTGAAAATTATGGCCTGAACTAGGTGCACCTTAGTCTCTAGACAGCAGATTGTCAACACTCTTGGCACCAGCACTCAGGCAATCAAAAGACAAATAGCACTAGGAAAATCGTCAGAGACTTCTTCAGAGTACCGCGAAGCAATGATGTCAGTATAGAACCAAGATGCATCTCATCCAAGCCATAGTCTTTGCAATTACTTGCATGACCCCTAGTAGATAAAGTGTTTACTGATAAAATGGTAATCAGACATTTAGGAATTCAATCACAAAGCAGATTCTACCTATAATATTTCAAATAATTCAGTTCTCACTCTACAATGACTAAGTAAGTCAAACCCCATCTCTGGCCCCTACCTGGGAAGTATACTACCTACACAGAGGATGTTGCTTCTGTTCAGTGCACTCACTACCCTGTACTGAATGTAAGTATGTATCTCCCACTGAAATATAAGCTCCTCAAAAGAAGGGAGCATGTAGTTGTTATCAGGTGCCGTCGAGTCGAGCACAACTCATAGCGACCCTGTGAATAAAAGATCTGAACCCTGCTCTGTCCTGCACCATCCTCACACCCCCTGACACATAAGAAGAGCCCATTGCAGCAGTCACCATGTCCATCTACCTGCTTAAGGGTCTTTCTCTCCTTCGCCAACTCTCCATCCTTCCCAACATCATGTCCTTCGCCGAGGAATATCTCCTAACAACATTTCTAAAGTGTTGAGGCAAAAATCTCATTATTCTTGCCTCCAAAGAGTTGCTCCAGCTGCACCTTCTCCAAGACATATCTGTTCGTTCTCTTGGCCGTGCATGGGATGTTACCATATCTTTATATCTATATCATAGATAGAATATAGATAGATAGATTATAGAGATAGATAGATAGATAGATAGATAGATAGATAGATAGATAGATAGATAGATAATAGAGATAAAGATACTTGTTCCTTACATCTTGTTCAGATCTGGACACAAACAGTAATAGCTCATAAATGAGAAAAAGAATTGTGAACTAAAGCAATCATGGAGTGCAAGTGAAACGGAACTTAACTCAGACAGAAATTACATATATGGTGTGAGTAACTATTGGAGTAAAAACTCAGAAGAAGGAACTTATCTGGCCTGAATGACCAGGCAGAATGAGGCCATATTAGGTCTTGATGGGAAGAAAAAAAGAGGAAGGGAAGGGAAGGGAAGGGAAGGGAAGGGAAGGGAAGGGAAGGGAAGGGAAGGGAAGGGGGAGAAAAGAAAAGAGTGGGTAGAGGAAGAAGTAAAGATTAGGAGGAGGTAAAAAGATAAATCAAGCCAAAAAATAATGTATCCTATACCTCTGAAAGCTCTATGAACATTAGAGAAATGATGATAGTTATAGAACATGGTTCAGCTCTTTTGTTCATAGTATCACTATGAGTCGTTCTTGACTCAAAGGCATTTAACAACATATAGACCCCATCAAAGAAAAAGGTTATACTTCATTGAAAATAAAAACCCATGATGTGACTTACATTCCATTCCAATGCTGCAATAGCAATGCCTGAGGCTGCGCCAGTCCCCGCCATCCCCACAAACTGGTTGCTGCCGATGTTACTGGCAAAAAGGGAAGCACCCATCTGGAATCCAAGAGAAAAGACTAGGATCAGAAAGGAAAGACTCAAAGCAGAATTCTTGAAAACAAGCATCTCTTGATATGCTTCCATCACTGTATCTTCCTGTTGCCAGAGGTCATCAGTCAGGTAGCAAACTATGGCTGTGTGTCTATTACTTGTTTATTTGGCCTCTAATTTGTTGCTGTTGCTGTTGATGACATCACCAGATCTAAACTTCGAACAATTAAAGGAAAAGGAGGTCACAAATAAGATAAAAATAATCAAAACCAAACAAGCCAAATGTATTGCATCTGGTTGATTCGGACTCAATAGTCTTCCAAGGTTGTACATCTTCATGGTAGGAGACTGTCTCATTTTGATCCTATGGAGTGGCTAGTGGATCCGAACTGCTACTCAGTAGATTAACCCAACACTGAATATATTACGCTACCAAGGCTCCTTTGGAAATAAGAATGAGTGTCTTTAAATGTCAGAAACTTGCACTTATAAAAGTTGATGTCAGAATTTAGGAAAGAAATGACAGAAAAAGAACAGACAACTAATGTATATATTAATGTATTTCATAAGCATCATTATTACCCTATGTCCTTTATATACATTCTCTTTCGCACACTTTCTCTCTCTTTCTTCCTCTGCCCCCCTTCCCCTATTATTACCATTGGGTCTGGACTCATAGCTGACCTGCCATTGGGTTTTTGAGGCTGTAAATCACCCAAGGGGAGATTGCTTATTTTTACAGGAGCTGTTGTTGGAGTCAAACCTCCAGAGAGCATAGTATCTGAGTAACCAACACAATATCATATGAACTAAGCCACCATATTTAATTTGCAGAAATACTGACCCACTTACCGGCCACCAGGATATTTCTCGACCAGCCAAGAAGAAGCCTCCAACAGTGCTCCGGTTGGACCTCACCATGGCCTGAACAGAAGCGAAGACAGATGAGGGTCAACCCAGACACATGCCAGATACCCCAGAAAGGAAGCCGGGGCTACTTCTTCAGCATGTCTAAGGAGAAGAAGACTTCCTGAAAGTTGTGTCACTCAAATCCTTTTAAGGACTTTACAAAACCATGTCACTGTTGTTTTTGTTGTTGTTAGGCATCATCGAGTTACTTGTAACTCATAGAGACCCTATGAACAACAGTTCAGAACCTCTATCTATCCTGTGTCATCTCACAATCTCTGCCATGTTCAGCCCTGTTGGTATAGTGTCAACAAAAATCCAGACTGGGAAGGAATTTGAGAGATGACATTTCTCAACAACTGTTGTAAAACTCAGAGTGAGGAATCATTAACACTCAATTTGCAAGAACCTTTGCAGTTTCAATCTCATTATTAAAAAGAAAGGATGAGAGTAAATTGACTCAGCACCCAGGTCAACAAACTAGAATGTGAGCAGACAAAAAAAAAAAAAAGTGAAAAACCCCCAAAAGAAAAAAACAAGCAAGAACCTTTGCAGTTTCAATCTCATTATTAAAAAGAAAGGATGAGAGTAAATTGACTCAGCACCCAGGTCAACAAACTAGAATGTGAGCAGACAAAAAAAAAAAAAAAAAAAGTGAACGAGTTGATAGGAATAAAGTCCTTATACACTCATACTAGTCAATAGAGACCACAAACAAAAGTCTCTTCTTTCTTGATAATAGTGTGATTTCTTGAAGAGAATAACTTCAAACTTAAATGTTGTCTTTATTTCTATCACACATACACAATGCTTTTGATAGAAAGTTGGAGAAATTACTGAGAACGCATGTTTTAACTCCACCCTAGTCCCCTGTATAAGATAGCTTCACCTCATGTCTCATGCCCACCCTGAATCACACTGAGCTTCCACGTACCCACAACCCAACTGCCATCACCGCCACAAAATAGATGACAATGACAGAGATGTCAGCAGCATTCCTGATGCGCTCTGACATCGCAGGCTGCTCTGGAGTCACCGCTGTGGTGCTGGGACTTAACGTGCTGGCCATGGCTGCAGGCAGTACATCTGCCTCCCCACACTGGTCCCTTCTTTATATAAGCGCTGAGTTAATTATCAGCCACAAAAGCAGGCATTATCAGAGCCGGAGCCTGGCATCAGGACCTTTAAACCTGTCCTCTGACACTGGACTCTGAAGTCGTGGGACTCAAGCAATCACTGCTGCTTTAAGCAGAGGCTGAGAATGAGGTATTGATGTACAGAATTAGGGTAAGAATTGGAAGTACAACCATAGCCATAAACAACTGCCATATTTGTTAGGAAGTGTGTATGCCAAAGGAAAGATACTAATTCTATGTAACAGGAGACATGGAAAGGATGAAGCTAAAACGAATAATGATTTTATGAGGGCAAATTTGGGCAAAAATTACTTCTGAGTATTGATGATCTTTAGATATTGCAGACTGAGAGGAAGAAAAAGCCACCTCAGGTACACAGAAGAGTCCCCATTCATCCTCCCTCATCAGCTCATTTAACACCATTAAGAGCTGGAGCTTTGAATCTATCAGAGGTTAATCCTAGTCTGGCATTTAAAACCTGAGTGACTTTTGGCAAATAACCTGCCTTCTGGTACCTCAATTTCTTTGTTGTTATTGTTATGTACCATTGACAGCTAACGTTCCAACAGCAATTTGCACAGGAGGAGATTGGTCATCTGTCACTTGAGGAGCTGCTGTTGGATTGGGTTGGCAGCTCAACTCCTTACCACCAGGCCACCACAACTCCCAGATTCTTTACGTATGGAAAGAATTAATCCATTAGACAAATATACCTTGAGATTTCCAATTTCCTTAACGCTGAAACTAGAAGAGTTAGATGGGAACAGGCTACTGCTACTAACTATTCTGAAAGGGACCACAACAGAGTGTCCTGGATAGAGTGGCATATAATTGTAGAAAAAACTCAAATCCCTATGATGGTGAAGCTTACTGCCCTGTTGGAAACTGGTAGATCCTCTAAAACTATGGGCCTTAAAATAAGTTGAGCCTGGAATTGAGTTTGTTCCTGTATCCCAGCTGACAACCCATCAGTTGACAGGCACAGAAGGTCAATAATAACACCAAAGAAGTCATTAGCTCTTAGAACTCTCAATCACATGAGGTAACAGTGGAAGCATTTGCCCCAGAGATAAATAATTCAGAAGGTAGAAGAAAAAGGATGGGACAATAAAGGGAAACAAGAATCACAGAGAAATAGTTAGAGAAATAATAATGACATTCTAAAATTAGGCACAAGCGGTTGAAAGGAATATCAATCTTAACTGTAAACTTACATTCAAATCACAATAAAACATTTTGTAAAGAGCAAAAATTACAGTCCTAAAATTTTCTAGTCTGTATTTAAAGAAATATTTAAATAATTAAAGGTATTTAAATAGATTATATGCTTGAATATATAAGTACAAAAAGTATATATCTCTCTCATCACATGCTTGAATACATATATTCAAATATATCTATATGTATGTATGTATATATGTGTGTGTATATATATGTTTGTGTGTGTGTGTATATATATATATATAATCTTTCCAAAGCATAATTTTTGTTTACTAGGCAGCTGGTGATCATTGGTCCCAGTGCTCTTAACTAAATAAAAAATTAGAAATATATATATATCTCGATCTACAAATCCACCAGTTGCTCCACAAGTGAAGAATGGGCAGTCTCCTCCTGTGCAATTGACTTCCTCTGAAAAGCCACTGGAGGGTCAGCTATGAGTTGGTTCCAACTCAATGGCACACATAACCAATTTTAATCATACAACATATATGGTGAAAAAATATTTACTCTTTCAAACAGAGATAATATACTAGTGCATATGTAGGAAGGTCAAAGGTTTTTGTAGATACTCTAGCAGAGGCAAAGCAATTTCTTTCCACAAGGACATAGCCTTGGAAATTGAATGGAGCAATTCTCCTCTGCATCTCCATGGTAATTGCACACTGTTGCTACATGAATAAAGGACACTTGACATTATTTATATAAAAAAATTTAAATTCTTTTAAAAATTATGTTTTCGTTCGCCAATATGGAAAGAGACAATAATCTAGGTCATTGTTGTTCTTTGGTGTCATCCAGCCAAGTACAACGCATAGCAACTCAGTGAATAACAGATCTGAATCCTGTCCTGTAGGTGCCATCCTCATCATTCCTGACATACTTGAACCCATTGCTGCAGTCGCTATGTCAATTCATCTGGTTCAGAGTCGTCTTCTCTTTCACCAACCCTCCATCTTTGTAAACATGATGTTCTTCTCCAAGGAATTAACTCTGCTAGCAATATGCCCAAAGAGTGTGACATGAAGCTTCGTCATCTTTGCATCCAAGGAATGTTCTGGCTGTACCTTCTCAATGGCATATACCTTTGTTCTTTTGACAGCTCATGGGATATTCAGTACTCTTCTCCAACACCACAGCTCAAAGTCATCAATTCTTCTTCATCCATCCTTATTCATTGTCCAGCTCTCAGATGCATAGCAAGTGATTGAAAAGAGCATGTCCTAAATCAGACATACCTTCGTCCTCAATCTGTTATCATTACTCAATAATTTGGTGAAGCTCTGAACTGCAGACTTTCCTAGTGCAATACCCCTCCTGATGACTGCTGGTACCAAGGATGTTGATTGTGGATTTAAGTAAGATGAAATTGTTGATGATTTCAGTCTTTCCTCCATCCATCATGGTATTGCCTGTCAGTCTGGTGGTGATAATTACTTGATAATGAAATATAATTCACGTTGAATGCTATAGCCTTTGATCTGAAGCAAGCACTTCAAGTCCTCCTGACTTTCAGCACATGAAATTGTGTCATCTTCATAATATGCTGTTGAGGAATCTTCCACTGATCTGAATCCCACATCCTTCTTCATAGAGCCCAGCTTCTCAAATAATTTGCTCAGAATACAGATTTAATAAGTATGAAAAAATGATAAACCCTAAAACATGCACACCTTAATTAATTTAAAACCATGTAGCATTCCCTTGCTCTGTTCGCACAATAGCCCCTTTGTCCCCTTTGTCTAGGTATAGGTTTTGCATGAGCACAATTAAGTGTTCTAGATTTCCCATTCTTCTCAATGTTGGCCATAATTTGTTAGTATCCACACAGTTAAATCCCTTTGTGTAGTCCATAAAGCACAAATAGAAATTCTTGTGCTATTTGCTTTCAGCCAAGATCCATCTGACAACAGCAATGATATCCTTGGTGCCACTGGAGGAAGAATGTCCTGGTTCCCCCATCTGCCCTAAGCTCTTAGCCCCAGGCCTGACCATACCTTATGAGGCCTGACAATGTCTTTATAAGGCCTGACCATATCCTGACAAGGTCACTAGTTGGTCAGAGCTTAATAGGGCTCTGGACCTTATGCCTATCTCCTTTCAATCTT
>NW_006399901.1:3753882-3767929 GCF_000299155.1 Elephantulus edwardii | reverse complement strand
TTTTTTTTTTTGTACACAAATTCTGTGTATTCTCTCCATCTTCTTTTGATGCTTCTTGGGTCATTCAAGATTTTGCCCACAGCCTCTGTCAGTATTGCAACTCAAAGCTTGAATTTATTTTTCAGTTCTTTCAGCTTGAGAAATGCCAAATAAATTCTTCTCTTTCAATTCTCTTACTTGAGATCTCTGAACATTCCATTGGCATTCTTTGCTTTCTCTTCTCAAGCTGCACTTTGAAATCTTCTGCTGAACTCTATTACTTTACCACCTCTTCCCTTTGGTTTGACTTCATGATGCTCTTGTGCAATTTGTCACGTCTCTTCTGAAGTCCATTTTAGTTTTTTCTTTCTTCTGTCTTTGTAATGACCTTTTGCTCTCTTCATGGATGATGTCCTGTTGTCATCCCATAATTCATCTGGTCATCAAACATTAGCATTCAATGCTTCTGATGTATTCTTATGATGATTTTTTAAATTCAAGTGAGATAGTCTCGAGATCATATTTAGTTTTTGTGGATATGTTCTCCTTTTCTTCAGCCTCATTCTGAACTTCTTCTTGTTGTTATTATGTGTCATCAAGTCGCACGATGTCCTTCTCCAAGAACTGGTGCCCCCAGCAACATGTCCACAGTATGTGGACAGAGCTTCAAAACCCTTGCCTCCAAGAATGGTTTCACCCTCTCCCAGACAGACTGAGAAGCAGGACTAATCATCCACTTATGAGATAATGGACCCTTGAAAAATCTTAATTCTAATCTTGTTGCTGTTGTGTGCTATTGAGTTAGAAATGACTTATGCATAGCTGACCCTCCAGTAGGTGTTCTGACACAGTAACTTGCATGGGAGATTGCCCAGCGTCTCATGGAACAAACTACTGGATTCAAACAACATGACTTTGGGATTGCAGCAGTTTCCTAACACTAGACCACCAGAGCTTGTAACTCCAACCTAAACCTTAACCATAAAAGTAAATCAAGTCCAATATTTAAATTAAAACCAAACCCAAACTCTACCCTTAGAGTAGCTATGGGGGCTCTGGGGCCTAGAGGTAAGAAACAGTGCTGATCTCAAAGGCACAACAACTGCTCCATGGGAGAAGGATGGACAATCTTCTCCTCTGTGATTTACCACCTTTGAAAACACACTGGAGAGTCAGCTAAGGGTCAGTCCTGACTAGAGGCACACACCAACAACAACAAAGATAACTATAACGCAAACCCTAATCCAAGGCCTAACCCTAATCATAAACCAAGTATTGCAACCTAACCGGAATTATACCCCTAACACTAACATCATACCAAGTCAGAGAACTAAGTGTAGCCCAAAGTAGAACCCTATTGATGTTAGCGACCCTAACATGTATTCCATCCCTAAGACTTACCTTAAAACAATCCTAACCATAACCCTGAGCTCTGCTGGCCTAGTGGTAGGAAGCTGTGCTGAAATCCCAAAGGCAAGTGGTTCAAATCCACCAGCTGCTTCGCGGGAGCAGGATGTACAGTCTCTTCCCATGTGATGCATTGTCTGAAAACCAGCAAGGAGGTCACGCATAGGCCTGTTCCAACTCAACGGTACACAGCAACACTCACAACTCTAAAATTCTAACAAGCCTAAGGTTGGTAGACATTCATAATCTATTTTCTAACATGGTACACATACATAGTACATTCTTTAACTACCCAGAACTCTAATTCTAAGCCTATTGTTAAGTATCATCCAGTGGAAACCGACCCACAGCGGATCTTCTAGTGGGTTTTCAGAGGTAGTAAATCACACAGAAGGACGTTGCTCATCTTACTTCAATGGAGCAGCTGGTAATAAGGAACCATGTGCTTTTGGATTGTGACAGTTTCTTTTCACTAGGCCACCAGGGCTCCTTAATTCTGAGACCCCCTCCTAGCCCCAAACTTTAAGCCTGACACTAACCATACATTTAAGCCTTTGTCTAATTCTACTCCTAACCTTAGAACGAAAACTAATCTTAACCCTAAGCCTTACCTTAGCCATCTAGCCCTTAACCCTGTCCCTAATTTATCTTTAATATTAAATCTCCTAACCTAATCTTACATCTATCCCAAACCCTAACCTTAATCATAATCCTACCTCTAAAAAACTAAGCAAAGGCTAAGACCCTGTCTTAGTACAAACCTGGGGGAAAAAAACAAACCAAAAAAACCCAGCCTCTAACTTTAACCCTTATCCTTACATCAAGCCTAAAACTAACCCTTGTCATAACCATAACCCTAAAACTTGGACCCATATAACCAAGGCCAAGGCTAAGGCTTAGTCTTAATTGTATTACGAACCTTAACCTTACCTTTAACCTAATCCTAAAATTAGACTTTCGTTCATAAACCTAAACTTCTCCTTCATTCAAGGAATTTCCAGTCTGTAAATCAGCTCAAGTCAGCTTGAATGTGAGAAAGTTCATGCTGGGTTTGTTGTTGTTTGTTTATGTTTTCATTTGTAGACTATTATCACGAACTTGCATGGCTTTGAAATATAAACTGGTGGCTTCGAACTGTGTGCCTTCAGGATTGCAGAGCAGCTTCTTGCCACTAGGCCACCAGAACTAAATTTGACAATAGGTAAAAGAACTTTCTTTCTCAAACCTAAACAGAAGTCACTGTATGTTGTTATATTTTTCATAAAATGTACTGAGAACTTGACTGTCTCTGTAAAGTAAAACATATTTTGAAAACGCAGAAAAACAAAAACAAAACAAAACCCAAAGCTCATTTGACTGCTTATACTTCAATGAGAGAAATGGCATATTTTCTCTCTCAGAACATTACTGGGAACATTTCTATCCTTGTAAAAAACATTATTTGATAGCATGTAAAATTACTCTGACTTTAATAGGAGAAAATGAATACTGTTTTCTTATTCACAGAGTGTACTGGAAATTTTCCTGTCCTTGTTAACACAAGGGAACATTTCTATCCTCATAACAAAAAGATATTTGCTAACCATAAACATATTCTGACTTGAATAAGAGAAACTGTACATTGTTTTCTTATTCACAGAATGTATTGAAAACAGTCCTGTCCTTGGAACATAAAATGTCCTTGATGCTGGAAAAAATCATTTTGTCTTGAGACTTCAGGGAGGATGGTGACCTAGATAAGCCGAGGGATTTACCTATCTTCAGCAAGGATGCAGAGATATTCTAACACAATCCCAGTCGTGGCCAAGCAGAACATCTGGAGGACTGGGGGAACATAGGGAGATTGAAATTTATCAGGAGGAATTATAACAGCGAAGGTGGGAAGTTCTTAATAAACATCACAACTATAAGTGGAGCTCTGCCCCAATAAGGACGGACTTAAAATCCTACCAGAGCAAATAGAAACACCCAAGAGGACAACTGTTTTCTCCACATCCACCCAAAGACAAATACCCAAGTGATCTTTCATCCGAACAAGTGGAATGTTGTGTCAAGAGTCAGGCTGAAAGATACCAAGACCTCTTGATTCACCCCTGCCTCTAGTGGGAGGGTCTATTCCATGCACAGTGGGTGGGAAACTGCAAGTGAAGTTTCCCATAGCAAGAGAAACTGCTCTGCACGATAAAAGGCCATCCTCACTGACTGTGGGAGCATAAGCAGATAGTGACTGACCGGCTTAAAAGAATTAGACGGCACAACTGCCAGACTAACTCCAGGGCTAACACCACACAGCACCAACCTGCCTCGCTGTGTTGAATCGCCCTTGTGCCAACCCTGTGCCCGCATCACCACCAGTTGTTGTTGTTGTGTACCATCGAGTTGGAACAGACCCATAGCTGACTCTCCAGCAGGTTTTCAAAGGCAGCTAATCACATGGGAGGAGATTGCCCATCCTTCTCCCAGAGAGCAGCTGGTGATTCAAACCGAGGGCCTTCACGATTGCAGTGCAACTTCTTACCACTAGGCCACCAGCGCTCCCTATCACCACCAGCTTAGGATATCTAATTGGCTCCCTTAGTCACATCTTAGACACCTGCCGCCACCTGAAAATTTGCAAACACTGTCAACTCCAGAGCATCACAAAGATAATGAATAAAAATCACAACATGAATTTTCAACAAAGGGAGGAAGAATCAAATCTTCCAAGGTCCTGCTTTTTTCCTTCAACATACTTTTTAAATGAAAAATTTGTATTTTTAATTTACATTTTATATTATTGTACATATTGTTAGGGCTCGGCTATTTCTAATGCTCTCAGATGACCAAACCTTTAGGGTGTTCTCTGTCCTAATTCTGCCTTTAATTATAATTATGGTGTAACCATGTTAATTATAACCTCAAAGGACAAGGAGGGGAAATCTTTAAAAAAAAAAGAGAGAGAGAAAACAACAACAATTCTTATTCTGAGCATTCCAGTAACCTTTTTTGTATATGTACTTAGCTTTACTACAAGAAATTGGTTTGTATGAGATGGTTAAAAATACTAACGAGAAAAGGTTTCTGTTTCATTTTTTTTCCTATGAAGTTACTGGGGGATTTTGTTTGGTTTTTCAATTTGAGTTGGTTTTATTCTTTTCCTGCTTGATCAGTGTGTGAAAAAATGTTATCCAATAGTAAACTAGAATTTTATTTTGCAAATTTGTCCTAATTGATAAAAAAAAAAAGGAATCCTGTATCTAGTGAAACTGTCTATCAGGTATGAAGCAGAAGTTGAGTCTTTTAGAAAAAAGCAGGAACAGACTTTTGGGGGAGTCATCTCATCCTCACCGTGGTTTCTGTGATGAAAAATGATCTCAAAAGCATTAGAAAGGAATTTGCCTAGATTCAATCAATTGCTGTGGAAATAATCTCGATAAGAAAAACAGGACTTCCTTACTGGTATTATTCTGAAAACTTCCTTGATTCCTAATACCTGGTAGGAATGACTATTTCTGACTTGAGGAAAGAAATTCAGATGAAGATATCTCAGGTGGAGAATTGTGGCCATGATTTCAACAATCCTGGATGTAGTTGTATTCCTTTTGGGGGAGAGATGCTTATGTCCATGAGCACGCATACGTTGGTGCCTGTTTGGGGTTGTGGTGAATGTAGGGTTGAGTCTGCGTGCATGAGAAATTGTGTCGCTCTTAAACAATGAAATTGAGAGTATAAATGGTCTCAGGAAAATACCAAAACCTCACTCTTTATATATGTTTCCAAAATAGATAAAGTCCCCAAACTCTCAAGTTTCTACATAAAAGAAGCCAAAATGTAGACCCTACTAGTCCATGATCCCTCATGTTGCTCTACGCTAGTGACCTGCACTCTTCTTGCAGTCAAGGGCCCTTAGACACCTTGCAAAGGAGTTCCAGGATTCTTGTCTACTATACCTGGAAGTATCTTAGCTTAAAGGAAGTATCAGATCATAAGCACTGTCCCTCAATTTTCAGTAGCCATGCTGACCCCATAAACAAAGGCTGTGTTGTTGTTATGGGGTGTCTTCGAGTCAAGTTCTATTCATAGAGACCTTATGAACAAGAGATCTGAACCCTGTCTTATCCTGTGTCATCCTCCTCATCTCTGATACACTTGAGACCACTGCTGCTGTCACTCTTCCTCCTTTTTTTTGGTCTACTTTCTACTTTTCCAAACATGATGTCCCTTTCCAAGAAAAAGCCTCTCTTAACAACATTCGCAAAGTAAGTGAGGTGAAGCTTTGTCATTCTTATCTTCAAGGAGCACTCTGGCTGCACTTTCTCCAAGACACATTTGTCTTTTCTTTTGACAATCCGTGAGATATTGAACACTCTTCTCCAACACCATAGCTCTAAGGCATGCACTCTCCTTCTGTCATCCTTATTCATTGTCCCACCTTCAGATGCAGAGCATATGGTTGAAAAGATTATGGCCTGAATCAGGTGTATCATAAGTCTTCAAACTGACATTATTGCTTCTCTGTAATTTGGACTAACAAAAAATGTATTATGTTTATCATGAAGGTCATATATTCCAACTATTGGTCCTTTTTCTTTGTTTCCAAATTTTATACTCCAATTGCTAGTAATTATCGATATACCTTGATTATGAATTATCACTTTGAGACTACAGGAGTTGGTAGAAACTATCAATGTCTTAATTTTTTGTTCCATTAATAAGCTTTATTAAAAAGTCACTAAATGTCAGTAGAAATGAGAAATGAATCAAAACCATAAAACTTTACTAAGTCCATGTGACAAATTGGAGAGGAGTAAATGAAAATAAGGACATACCTCTCATAAAACAGTTCCTGTTTTCCATGTTGGGAGAGTGCGATACAACACGACAGCATCTCTACCTACTACAAAATTTGAAGCTGTGAGTGCTAAGAATGCCAGCTTCCCCTGAGGGCAAGATGCAGACACCGCGTAACCATGGTGATGGAGCATCACAGAATGTTGAAGATCAGTGCATTCTCTACATTATGAGGTCCAACTCCTGCTTTTAGACAAGTGCCTTTTTCCACGTACAAGTGTACGGTTTAAGAGCAATATGTTTGTTTCAGAGACTGAATCCCAGACTCACACAATATTAGTCTCTAGTTGTTAAAACACATGAGAGAAATTGAGCTGCCACCAAATATTACTGTCATCATTCCCTTGCACGTCTGTAAAAAAAAAAAAAAGCCACAAAACAGAAATCACTGCCTCCTAGTTTGGGGATCAAGAAGCTCTGATAAGGGCACTATCTTCAGGGGTGGGTCCTTCCTTGTTTTCAGTCCTGGACATTCCTTAGCTCCGTTGACACTCATTGATGTTGTTAGTTGTGTAGACATATCTTCACACATGAGTTCTCCTCGTCCTGTAAATCTCTGTCTTTTGTTGTTAAATGCACCTGAGTCAGCTCCAACTCAGCCACTCTGTGCATAACAGAGGGAGACCTTATCCCATCCTTCGTCATCTTCACCATACAGCTGGGCTGGAGTCCATTATGCATCACTCAAGCACTAATCAATCCATCTCTTCGCAGAACTTCTCTTACTAAGGCTGATGTCCTTCCCCAGGACTGGCCCTTCCTGAAAGCATGACCTAAGTGCTTGAGATTATGTTGTTGTTAATGGTGGTATTATGTGCATTTGATTTGGAATCAGCTCATAGCCAATCTTCCAGAGGGTGTAAATTGTACGGAAGGTGATTCTCTGTGTTTCTCCCACTGAGAAGCTTGTGAATTTGAACCTCTTGCTTTTGAATTGAGCACAACTTCTTACTTGTAAGCCACCAGAGCTCCCTATCTTTAGATTGGTGGTGGTGGTGTGTACCACAGAGTCAGAACCGACCCATAGCTGACTCTCAAGCAGGATTTTAGAAACAGTTAATCGCACGGGAAGAAATTATCCATCTTTCTCATGCAGAGCAGCTGGGAGCCTTGAGGCACATGCCATTGGGATTGCAGTGCAGCTTCTTGCCACGAGGTCACTATGTTGTTGTTGTTATGTGCCGTCGAGTCACTTGCGACTCATAGCGACCCTATGTACAACAGCCCTAAACTCTGCTCTGTCCTGTGCCAATAGCACTGTCTCTGACACACCCATCCTGATTACCCCAGACACTTGTACCAAAGGCAGGGACAACACTGATACTAATGGTTAATCCCACAATAAGGGATATATCTTTCACTTTTTCTGTAAAATGCTTGTCCGTCGGATACTTCTAAATCTGAACATTCAGATTAAGACAGACTAGGAAGAAGGATTGGCCATCCACTTTTGAAATAGCAGGCCTCTGAAAACCCTATGTACTAATAAAGGCCACTATAGAGCTTTAGAATTGCTTTTGTTGTTATGTGCCATTGAGTCACCTGAAACTCATAACGGACTCCAGCAACTAGTCCTTCCTGGCCACATGTCCAAAGTATGTGAGATGAAGCTTTAAAATTCTTGCTTTCAAGGAGCATATTGGTTTCACCATCTCTAGGATAAACCTCTTTTTTTTCACTTGGCAGTCTATGGTATGTTCAATATTCTTCTCCAGCAGCATAACTCAAAGGCATCCATTTTTCTTCTGTCAACCCTAATCATTGTCCAGCTCTCTGATGTATAGCAAGTAATCGCAAAGATCATGGCCTGAATAAGGTGCACCTTAGTCTTCAGAGACTGACATTGTTGCTCTTTAGCACTTTGGAGAGATCTCTGACAATAAAAAATTATTTGTGTAAGAAATTTTACCATTATCGTTGTTGTTGCTAGGTGCTATCTGTAAACTCTGACTTTCAGCAACCCTGTGAGAAACATAACAAAATCTTTCCCTAACTCTATCCAACCCTGCAATCTCTACAATGTTCAATCTCCATGTTGCAATCACTGTGTCCATCCTTCTCATTGAGAATCTTCCTCACTTTCATTGACCCTCTGCTTTCCCAGCATCAAGTCTTTTTCCAAGCACAGGTACCTCCTGACAATAGACCCAAAGTACGTGAGATGACAAGCCTTGCTTCTATGAAGTACCCTGGCTACAGACAGATGTGGATGCTGTTTTAGCAGTCCATGGACCATTCAGTACTCTTGATTATACAGTGAGATTGGCAGGGTTCAGAGGTAGTGTGCACAGGGTCACTATGAGTTGTAGTTGAATCAATGGCACATAATAGCAACAACATAATTCTACTTTATATAGATTATATATCTAGAATTATTATACATAGTAATTTTTTTCTCCAACCAGTTAGTTATGAGGATCACATGAATTCATTCTGAAGACATGAAATATTGTTAGAACAGACTGTGAGATGATAATGAACGTGACTAGTTGGGGACGCTCTATAAGTGGCAAGTACTTTCATTTTCCTGCTTACTTAAAGATGAGACAGTACCAATATGAAATAAAATTTGCAAACTTTTTTTACTGTAAAAAAAGCCAAACATACATAAACAGTGAGTAAATACTGTAAGAACAGATACTCTCAGACCGGATATTTATCATTCAAGTTCCATAGTTACCAACATTGTACCATTCTTGACTCATCTATTTCCCTTTCTGTCATTGTTATTTTTTCCACTATCATAAATAATCTATGGCATCATAAAATTACTCTGTAAATTCTTGAGAATGCCTCAGTAACTTTTGAAAAGCATAATCATCGTGATATCCTTGATCTTAATGCAATTTTTGTTCATTTCTTAATTCAGGTGACTTAATAGTAAGTCCATACCCATTTTTTTTTCTAATTATCTCACAAAGGTCTATTAGAATAAGTTTGTTTGAATTGTGATCCAGCCAAGATCTACAAACTTCATTTGTTTGGTGTTTTTGGGTTTTGATGTGGTTGGTTTGTTTTTGTTTTTGTTTTTTTTGGGAGGGGGGAGAGGGCTTGTGTGTATGTGTCTTCAGACTCCACAGTTGTTTTTCCCTTGCTTTATCTTTACTTTCCTTCTTGGCTTACATTTTACGTGGTACTTATTTTGTTTGCTTGGGTGTTTTGCTTGAGTCTTTTCGACTCTGTGGAGAGGTGTGTAAGGTGTAAGAATTCTTTATATATGTTATATGCTATACTCTTATCGGAGATCTGTTTTGCAAATATTTTCTCCTACCATATTGTCTTAGAAAGACAGACTCTCCTCCAAGGCCACATGAGTTTTTAAAGACCCCAGACCCACAACCCAGGCTCTCATTGGCTTTAGCAAGAGGCTTCCAGCCAACCAAACAATCCAGAGCCAGCCCCCATCCAACACAGAGAAGGATGTTGGATGGGGACTGGCTCTGGATTGGTCAGTTAGTCGGAAGCCTCTCATTGGAGCCAATGAGAGCCGGGTGCAAGCCTGGGGTCTTTGAAACTCATTTGGCCCCGAAGACCTGTGGCCCTCAGACCTGGTTTTAATTGTCTTTGAGATGAACATTCTCCTAAACAGTACAGCACTGTTCTGCCATTTCTCTGTATTGAGGTAACTTTGGATTGCTGTGATACTGAATGGTGTGCCATTGATCCATCAAATGTCATAACAGTTACACATAGCTGACAATGTGTGGTAGAGCTCACTGATTAACACAGGCTTAGAAGTAGGAGTGGCATCCACTTCTTAAACATGTCTGTGGAAACTCTATGAACTTATAAGTAGGACAATAGCTATAGAACAAGGTTAAGGTCTTCTGTTTATAGGGTTGGTACTAGTTGGCACTTAACAACAATTTAGGCCCTTGTCTCCATTCTGGAGTTGGATGAAGCAGCTGGACTCTGTAAGATGGCGCTCTTGTTTTGGTTGAGGATCTATGTGGATTGTTTGGTTGTTTTTTATTTAAGCCTCTTGTTTAGAGTAAACAAGACCTCCTGGAGGGCCCTTATATTTAAAAGTTGGGCCTGAGGGATTATATTTTAATCCCTTGTTTCTATATTTTGGAGGAACATTCTTCTAAGGCCTACAGCACTCTGGTCAATTTGCTGTGCTGAGGTAATCTGGGTTTGCTGTGACACTGAACCTTGTGTCATTGGGGTCTCAAATGCCATAATGCAGCAGTTGTGCTGTAAGTGTGCCAATCATCACAATGGCTACGCATCATGGGCAGTATTTGGAGGAGCTCCCAGATTGATTCAAGCTGGGAAACAGGAGTGGCATTCACTTCCTAAACTACATGCCTCTGGAAAATCTATGAACTTGGAGGAATGATGCTAGTTATAGAAAGGCTTCAAGCCTTTTTTTAATAAGATCTCTATGAGTCATGCTCGACTTGATGGCAATCAACAACAAAAACAACATATTGTGTTTACACATCTTTTACTTGTTATTGTTATGTGCAATCAAGTCACCTGTGACCAATAGTGACCCTAGGTACAGCAGCTCTGAACCCTGCTGTGTCTTGAGCCAGTTTCACTAATTCCTACACACCAAATCCCATTTAATTTACAAACCTGAGTCTACTTTCCTTTCTTGTTCTTACATTTAGTATCACTCCTGAGAAATCATTGCCAAATTCAAGGTGTTAAGAAATTTTTTTCTCATGTTTTCTAAGATTTTTACCATTTTAGCACTGACCGTTTAGTTTCACAGTTTAATCATTTAGAGCTTGCGTTCTTTTCTGTAAATGTGGGAGACAGGGATCTAAATTAATTCATGTTTCAATAATTCTGCACTGCACCCAGCTTGGATGAAGGAATAAGATGGCAGAATGTGATAGATAGTTTTGTCCACTCCTCTTATAGATGAGGAAACTGAGGTCTAGAGAAAGGAAGGGGACTTTGTGGAGTTAAAACAGTAGCAGAGGTAGGATAGAAGATATTTTGATACCCAATATTTCCTACCTTCTAAATCTCTCATTCCTCCAAGACAGAAAAATTTGTTGACACTGAATAACAACCAGCTTACAGCTGATTCTTCTTTGAGTTTCCAAGGTTACAAATTCCATAGGAGAGGACTGGCCATCTTTCTCACTTGAAGTGGCTGGTAGATTCGAACCACCAGAGAGACACTGCCTGTGAGGTAGCAGCACACATCCTCAAGTTCCACCAAGACAGAGTACATGAAAATAAAAAAAAATCTGGGGAGGGGGGTAGGGGCACAGAATAGTAAATGAATCACTCGATATAGGTAAGATTTGAGAGAAGAACTGGAGAGGAGCATAAGGCAGGAACATCAGCTGCATATTGGTGTATGAAGGTGTGAAGGAGGAACATCGAGGCTTAAGAGAGGGCCAAGTATCATGCAGAAAGAAATCTTGAAGGCTGAAAGTATTTTTGCAAGTTTGGCTGGCTTTGCGATCACTAAGAATCCTGGAGTGTGTGGTGAAAACCAGAAAGCTCTCAGTTAATAAATGGCAGCTGACAATTTGACTCAGCCCAGGGGTGTCACAGAAGTCAGGACTGGTGACCTATTTTTGAAAAATCAGTTATTTGAAAACACAATTGAGTACAGTTCTATTCTGATACATACAGGATTACAACTAGTCCTGACCTCCCAGGATCTCATGTTAAAATACACATGAGTGCAGGGCTCAAGGGCAAAAGTGGGCAGGAAGTATCAAGAAGTTAAAGTAATAAGGCAATTATGTGCAGTTGTTTTTGTTGTTGCTGCTGTTGGGTGCCACTGAGTCAACTACAAGTCCCTGTGACCCTACAAACAACAGATCCAAACCTTGTCCCATCCTGCACCATCCTCACAATATCCATCATGCTTCAGCCCATAGTAACAATCATTATGTAAATTAATCTTGTTGAAGATCTTTCTCTCATCAGATCCTTTACCTTTCCCTACAGGAATTCTTTTTTCAGTGACCAGCCCTTCCTGACAACATGTCCAAAATATAGAAGACCATTCTTACCTCTGATAAACAGCCTGGCTGCACTTCCTTCAACAGAGATTCCTGTGGGTTGGTTTTTTTGGGTTTGTTTTTTTTTAACAAGCTCAGGCAGCGGTGGAGGTAATCAAGCAGATATTGGATATCCTCATTGGTCAGGTACCAGTAGAAATGTCTCCAGGTGAACTGTTCCTTCACATAGCCTCGTCACTTGAGACTCTGCATGGCCTTCATGACATGAAGGTTGGGCACGTTTTCGTCTGCCAGTTCACGGTCCTTTGGCATTTGGGCATCCTTCTTGGCCACCATCACTCTCTCCTTAACAAGGAGTTCATATAAGGCTATCTGGTTCTTTTTGGGCATCAACATCACAAGGGTGTCTTTGTCGGGAGCCGGGACTCCTGTGGTTTTTTTTAACAGTCCATGGGATAATCAATATTCATCTTCAACACCACAATTCAAAAGCAGCAATTCTTTGGCCTTCCTAACTCAGTGTACAACTTGAAGTCATTGAAAATATCATTATTTGGGTCACACACACCTTAGCCTTTAAAATGGCATTGTTGCTTTGGAGAGATGTTGGACAGCAGATTTGCCCATATTACATGTAAACAAGGATTAATCAAATCTGATATGGATGTTAGGGGAGGAATGGATAATTTTCAACGAGTGACACAGAGAAGACATAGCCTTAAGAGAATCATGTGTAGCTGGTGAACAGTCAGAGCTCTTTCCAGGAAGTTGCACTCCTGTCTGAACTTATCTATTAGATGGCTTTACCTTAAAAAGCAGGTCACAAGAACAAGTCAACCCGGTTAGTCTTTTACTTAACACGTGAAACTACATGAAAGTTCTATCTACACCCTCATAGCATTAACAGATGAATTTTTCCCCCTATAATATACTCAGTCAGTTTCTCCTCTCTCTACACTCACCAGAGCAAGAACACACTGTCTGCTTTGACCTACATCATTGTTGTTATGTGTCATCACGTCTGCTACAACTCACAGTGACCCTGTGAAGAATGGCTCTGAACCTCGCTCTATCCTATTGCCATCTCCATTATCTCTGTTACTGTCATAATCCCATTGTAACTGTCATTGTATCAACCCCTTTTTGAGAATCTTCCTCTGTGGTTTATTGTTTGTTTGTTCATTTGTTTGTTTTTACTGACTCTCCCACCTTTCCAATTATGATCTCTTTATCCATAGACTGGTCCCTCCTAACCTGCTTCAAGTATGTGAGATGAAGTTTTATCACCTTTGCCTCCAAGGAGGATGCTGGTTTCTCCAAGACATATCTTTGTGATCTTTTGGCCGTCCACGGGGTATTTAGCACTCTTCTCCAATATCACAACTCAAAGGTATCAATTATTCTTCTGTCATCCTTATTCATTGTCCAACTTTCAGATGCAGAGCAAGTAATTGAAAAGTGGCTAGGATAATCTGATGCACTCATGGTGGTCCTCAAATTCAAAGATTTCATTTTAACTTGTTGATTTCTCTCAGCTAGTGATGGAAACTAAGGTAATTAAGAGAAACTGCTCAGTGGTGCCCCTTTAAATTTTGTCCAATGCGCTTGTCATTCCTACCATATCGTAGATTCACCTGTGCCTAGGAAGAGGATGAGGAGCCAGTCATGTGTAATTAATGGAGAGAGAAAGAGAGGGAGTGCACGCTAAGGTATTTCGGGTCAGGGCTCAGACTTTGGCCGTGAGCTGCCATCTTTTTCTTCCATATTTGTGCAAGTTTCTCCTCATCAATTTATTTCTTCTGGCTCCATGTCTCTGAAGTGTTTGCTTTCTTAGTGGTTTCCATTGTTTCTTCCATCATTTGCACCTTTTTTCCATAGCTATTCAAATACCT
>NW_006399901.1:3734657-3752767 GCF_000299155.1 Elephantulus edwardii | reverse complement strand
AACAACAAAGTCCTTGAGGTTCTTTCTGTTCTGCCCTGCAGCCCTGTAGGAATCTCGCCTTGATGTAGTTCCCTGACACCAACTCCATAGGTCTCCTGCGTGAATGAAGTGGCTGAGTGGTCTGAGAACAGGTGCTCTACTCAAGCAGTTTTTCATGCACCTTTTCTCCTGGAGCTTAATGTCTTCTTCCTTTGTCTCTGGAATGGCACAAGATTAGAGATCAAGGCTGCCAGCTCAAGTAGCTTGCACGTAGGGGGTCTCAAGTCAGTTCTCTCTCTCTGAAAATTCTTTCCTCTGTTGAAGTTTAGTCGCTGGGGTATTAGGGGTAGATGTGTCAGAGACAATAAAATTGGCACAGGATAGAGCAGAGTTTAGGGCTGTTGTACATAGGGTCGCTATGAGTCGCAGGCAACTCGATGGCACATAAGAACAATAACAACTTAAAGTTCTATATACTAAATTCTCTTGTCCTGTTTAACCCCTGGGTTGGCCCCACCACAGTGAGGCAAGGACTTTCAGATAGAGAGAACTGTAATACCAGGGACACCTTAGTCTCATCTCCCCACAATGAAGAGTGCTCATTCTCAACACAGAGCCTCATCCTCCTCACATATTCTCCGAAGCATAGTGTCCTCCTTTGTCTCTGGTGTGGTGGGAGATCAGGACAGCCAGCTCAGGTAGCTTGTCTGCAGAGGCTCTCAGGTCAGCCCTCTGTCACAGAGAGCTGAGAAAATTCTTTCCTTTGCTTGAAGTTCTGTATGCTAAAGTTTCTTTTCCTGTCTGGCCCCTGGAATAGCCCCGCAGACACTGAGGCAAGGACCCCCAAATGGAGGGACATATAACCGCAGGGATGCTTCAGTCCCATCTCCCCCATGAACTGCCAACTTGCTGTGATATCCTTTTAGGCTCGGACACCACAATTGATTGACTTTTGTGACAAGACTTTTACCACCTCCCATCTCCAATTCACTGCCTTATCAAGTTTTGAGACATAATGTGCTATATAAAATACTCTGGCTTCGAGTATCTAATTCAAATGAACACAGTCACTTATGACACAGCCTCAGGTTTTATGAACTACTGTAATGTCTGTAAGTCCATTTGTGTTTTCTGGGCTTCTTATCCTATCATGCCTGTAGTAAGTGAAAACAGCAGCTTCACTGTTCATTTTCAGATCCCTCGGTAAAACAAGCGCTTGGTCTATTGCTTAGACTTGAGCGGGCCGCATCTCTTCAGCTGTGCACTTTTCACAAACAGATATTTGAGGAGTGGAATCTTCACCTGACACCTGAATGCCAGGAAGACTTTAATGGGTGTTCAGTACATCTTGGTTAACAGCAGGATGGGCAGAAAATACATGCAAATAGTGTCACAGGATTGCAGAATGTTAGAGCTGAGATAGTGCCATGTGCCCAAGGTTTATCGTCAGAAAATCATTCTAAGGGAATCTCTATTGAGTTCCATAGACATTGGTCAGTTACATTTTCAAAGCCGTGGCAACAGAGCTGGCAAGCAAATACCTCTCACTTTTCAACACGTATTCTCTGTGTAGTTTTTTCATTAAACCAAGAACATAAATTATTTTCTTAACAAAATTAAGGAAAATCCTTTTTAAAAAATTCAGGAAGACTTTGCTCTCTGAAGAAATATCCCAGAAAGGAAAAGCCTCATTATTTAATGTGAGAGAAAAAGTCAATGAATTTAGGAAGAGAAAACTTG
Organism: Elephantulus edwardii; assembly: GCF_000299155.1. Lineage (NCBI taxonomy): Eukaryota > Metazoa > Chordata > Mammalia > Macroscelidea > Macroscelididae > Elephantulus > Elephantulus edwardii. The sequence continues at coordinate 3,751,048 of NW_006399901.1, read as the reverse complement.
GATTTTAACTTTTGAAACAGTTGCTGAATTTGTCTTTGTCATCTGCAAAATGGAGCAAATTTACCTGTCTCACTCTTTGGTTTTGAGGATTCAAAAAGTATATTAATTTGAAAATACTTTCTTAGTTTTCATATAATAGTTATGCTTCATTCATGTACATTGTATTTTATACAATCTTTCATTTACATTGTGTTTCATACCCTCATATACATTGTATTATATAGAATTAATTACTATTGATGATGCCAATTTTTAAAAATAAAAATTTTCTTTTACATTGGTTTGCTTACAAAGTTCATGTACATTGGTTTTCACACTGGAGCTTTCCCATTTCCTTTACACATCCCTCCCTCCACCCATCAAATTTTGCAACCCTGTGATTAAACCACCACTCTCCCTGCCCAGCCTCACTCCTTTGACCCACCATCCTCCCCTTTGATCCTCATACACATCCTACTATAATGTTCTTATACAGTATTTGTCCTTATAGGACTAAGTTAGTTCACCTAGCATGATGCTCTCCAGTCCCTTCCAAGTTAGGTAGTGATTTACAAAATCATTGTTCCTGGACCAAATGACTTCACAGTTTAATTCTATCAAACATTCAGAGATCTATCACCAACACAATTTAAAGTATTTTTAAAAAATAGAAAAAGAAAGAACACTCTCAGTCATTCTATGAAGCAAACATAACCCTAATACCAAAGCCAGGCAAAGATATTACCAAGAAAGAAAACTACCCACTGATATCTCTCATGAATATAGACACAAAAATCCTTAACAAAATCCTAGCCGATATAATCCAGAAGCACATAAAAAAATAATTCCTCGTCCTCAAATGGATTCATAAGAAGTATACAAGGATGGTTCAACAGAAGAAAAACAATCATCATAATCCACCATATTGTTGTTGTTGTTGTTGTTTGGTGACATCGAGTCATCGATGACTCATAGCGACCCTATGAACAAACGGCCTGAGCACTGTTTGTACATAGAGTTTCCGGAGGCAAGCCATTTCGGAAGTGGATGCCACTGCTGCTTCCAGGCTTGATTTAGTCAGGAAGCTCCAGCAGACACTGTCCACCATGGGTACCCATTACCATGATTGGCACATCACTGTCACAGTCTTCAGCATCACAGCAACCAAGAGTTACCTCTGTAAAGCAACACACAGACCGGCACTATACCACCTAGAAGAATCTTTGACAGGAAAACAATTTGAACCTGGCCAAGGGCCGCAGGCCCGAGGGCCCTTTGGGCTTAAGGCCGCCTCCTGGCTCAAACCCTAGGTCAAGCCTGGCTTGCCTCGCTCCCAGGGACAGAGCAAACCTGCACATCAAACACATGCCCAGAAAAGCAGTCGACTCCAAAAGCTTGCCACGATTCCTGCGCTCACACCACCATGCTTCTTCTGGGAAGGAGAACTTCCCGAGACCCTGGGAGGAGCCAACCAGGAACAGCATGGCCACCTCATCTCCCAGCTGCCTTTGGGCTTAAGGCTGCCTCCTGGCTCAAACCCTAGGTCAAGCCTGGCTTGCCTTGCTCCTGGGGACAGAGCAAACCTGCACGTCAAACACATGCCCAGAAAAGCAGTCGACTCCAAAAGCTTGCCACAATTCCTGTGCTCACAATTCACCATGTTAACAAAGCAAATAACGAGAACCATATGATCTTAGCAATTGTCGCAGAAAAGGAATTTGACAAAATTGAATACCCCTTCCTGATAAAGACACTCAGCAAAATTGGAATAGAAGGGGATTTCCTCAACTAGCAAAAACACTTTTAATCTATAGCATCCTCTAAATATCCAGATATGGAAGGGGGAAACTCTTATAAAGTGTTGGTATTGGTTGTGTTGCTGTTGTTAAGTGCCCTTGAGTAAACTATAACTCATGAAACAACAGAGGGAAACCTTGTCCATCCTGCACCATTCTTCCAGTCTCCATCATATTCAAGCCCAGTTGCAGTCTCTGGGTCATTCCGTCTCTTTGAGTCTTCCTCTCTTTTTTGGACGTCTACCTTTCTCAGAATGATGTCTTTTTTCCCCAAGGATTGACACCTCCTGTGGAGCATGACCAAAATAGGGGATGTAGTTTCAGCATCCTTGCCTGTAAGGAGCCATCCTGGTAGACTTCCTCCAAGACAGATTTGTCTGTCCGTTTTGGCAGTCTGTGGTATATCCAATACTCTTCTCCAACCACAATTTAGTTATTGATTCTTCATCACTCCCTCTTATTCACAGTCTAACTTTCTTAAGTCAAATGCACCTTAGTCTTTAAACATTGTTCTTGTGAACTGGTAGAATAATTGTTCAGCTTGATTCACCTGCAAGTTGAGCACAATTTCAGTGCCCCCAGGTGCTGCTGTTGGCACTCAGCAGCCTAAGGGTGCTCTTCACCCCTGAAGGTGAGACTGAGTCATGGACGGAAGAACTTGTACCAGGGTTATTAATTCACAAAAGGGAAGTTTTATTAGAATAATTTATCTGCCCTGCTAGTTGGAGTATCACAAAAAAACAATTCTCATAGTTGCATCTGTCTTTGTAGATTCCATCGTCATAGAGTTGTATGCCCCTTATTTGTGACTGACGACCAGTAAGGCAAATATTGATGAGTCACAGTCTATTATGGCCTGTTGTTGTAAAGCATTAAATATTAACTTCTCTGGGAAATTGACCAACTAAGGGCAGTAGCACCTTGGAATCTTCTTATTGCTAATTTGTATTTACGATCCATTCACAAAATGAAGTGTGGACACTTCACAGTGTTCCACTGCAATTAACAAATGGGATCCTTTGATAACTTGATGGTGACAGTTTAGAAACTTGAGGAGTCATGATTGCAAATTATTTCTTATAGCTTCGTGTCAGAGTTCAAAAGGTGTGACCACTTCACCTGTCAGTAGGGCTAGCACACAGCACAGGACGCTTTCCTGCTTGTTCATTGCCAAGGACAATATGGGACAGACCCAGGGCCTATGACAAGGATTAATTTCACAGTCGCAGGACTTTCCCGCTTCCAGCCACTGAGCGACATGCTCCTGAGATCAGCTCTTCCAACTTTGTTAAGTTTGTGTGTGTGTGATTGGTTTTCATAAAATCATTCTTGTACATTATGTCTTCTAAAGTCAATTACAATTCATCAATGCCTTTTCTCACCACATCTCAATAAATCCTCATTGCACTTTGCCTAACCCCTCACCCCACCCACTGCCCACACTGTTGCCCTAGTATTTTCCCCTTGCCCTGCTTTCCCCTCCACTCTCTCTTCCCCATTTGAACAGTTATACATATTCCGTTCCAAGCTGCTAATTGCAATTCTCATATTGCCCTTCCATCGGTACTTTAAAAGTTCATCCTCTCTTCTCTTGATCTTTTACCGTGTTCATGGTCTGCACGTTCTTTTCTTCTCTCCTCATGCATCCCCCCAATTATACTTATATTGTCACAGTAGCAGTTATGCAGTATTTGTCCTTTTGCCATTGAGTTCTTTCATTCAGCATAATGTCTTCTAGACTCACCCATGTAGAACATTCTACAAGTTCTTCATTGCTCTTTAATGCTGCATAGAATCTATTGTATGAATATATCACAATATCTCTATCCATTAATTTGTTGATGGACTTCTGGACTGTTTCCAGCTTTTTTTACTGTTGTGAGTAACGCTGTGATGAACATAGGTGTACACATATCTATTTGTGTCTCAATTCTGATTTCCTTGATATATTCTGAGTAGTGGAATAACTGGGTCATATGGGATTTCTGTCTTCACCTTTCTGAGGAAATGTCAAACTGACTTCACTAAGTAGTAATACCATGGTAGAATCCCACCCAGTCCATGAGAGTTCCAGTCTCTCCGCATCCTTACCTACATAAGCTGCTTATACTTGCTGCTGGGATACAAAGGGAACTAACAGCTGATTTGATTTACAACAACTCTGTAATTGCTAGTGATTGTGAACATTTCATCATGTTGGCCATCCAATATCCTCCTTGATGAAGTCTTTTTGTGTCTTTGCCCATTTTGTAATTGGATTATCAGGATTTTTTTTATTGTGAATGCTCTGTCATATTCTGTATTTTAGTTAGGAGTTCTTTGCCAATATATGTCATTACCATATATTTTCCCCAGTCCATGGACTTCCTTTTCACCCTATTGGAAAGAGGTTTTGGTTTTCTTTTCATACATTGTGTTTCATTCATGTACATTGTGTTGTATACAGTCATTCACTACATTGTTGCTGTTGTTGATTGTCTTCAAGTTGAGCATGATTCATAACAACCCTATGAACAAAAGGCCTGAAAACCCTCTACAACTATCAATATTTATCAATGTTCACAGAGTTTTCTGAGGCAAGCTGTTTAGGAAGTGGATGCCACTCCTGCTTCTCTATAATTAATTACTATTGGTCTATGCCTATTACCTTGTTTCTTCAATTCCTTCTGGAATCTTTTCTATTCCTTTTCTAATCTTCCCTCTCTACCTACTAATTTGTTGTTGTTGCTGTTGTTATGTGCCATCAAGTTGCCTATAACTCACAGTGTCCCTACGTAAAACAGCCCTAAACCCTGCTCTATCCTGAGCCAATCTTGTTGTCTCTGACACAGCTACTCCCGTTACCCCAGTCACTGAACCAATCCATCTTATCAAGGGTCTACCATGCTCATTTTCCCTCTATACCTTTTTCTGACCCTTCTTGTCCTTTCCTCATCCCCTTTTGAACATGTGTCTTATTCAGTTATCCTCCAGTTAATGATCTTATTCAATATTTGTCTTTATGTGACTGAGTTATTTTTCTTAGGGTGAGATTCTGTGTAATCTCTCCCATGTTGTATAGTATATAGGACCTTCTTAAAATAAAATTCTGTGTGCATCAAAACCCTTCTCCTGTGGGGTGAAAAGAAAGCTCAAAGACTGGGGGAAATATTTTGCAACAGCACTTGAGACAAGGGTTTCATAATGAAAATTTACAGAATACTACAGGGATTCCCCAGAGGAAGACTGCACAAAAGGGGGGGAAAGACGTGAAAAGCCTCTTCACAACGAGGGCCTTCAGAAGACTAACTATGAGTTGCCTATGACTCGATGGCTCTTAACAACACAACAACAAGAAGTACCAGCAATTTTGTCAAACACTATACAACATGGGAAAGTGTTTTTATGTACACAAGCAGTTGATTTTTAGAAGGTTCCATTTGTTGATCTTATTCTCTTATGGTTGTACATTTTTTGTTGTGTTTGTGAGCCCATTCACGACATTAACTAGGGAGCTCTGCTGGCTTAGTGGTAAGAAGCTGTGCTGCAATCCCAAAGGCATGTGGTTCAAATGAACCAGATGCTCAGTGGGAGAATTATGGACAATAATATACTTCCATGCAATTTACTGCCTCTGAAAACCTACTGGAGGTCAGCTATGGGTTTCAAAAGCACACATACTATAGGCTAGGGCTTCTAAACTTATTCCTATTTTTTTTCTCTGATAGATTTTATGGACGGTTTTGTTGTTTGTGTTTTTTTTTTTTCAATTTACCCTTAGATCTGACCTACTTTGAATTGGTTTAAGGACCAATCCCATGTAAAGTTAATTATTATTCAAAATTATAAATCAGAGTTATAAAATCAGATAATAGTATGTATTCACGTGTTGAGGATATCATTATCTAAATTAGTGCTAAAACGTAAAATGGCATTTTGATAATGGTTACCAAACTCTAGGGCCATACTAAAAATGAGTGAATTTTACAGTATATGAATGACATATCACTAAAAGTGCGGTGAAAATTAGTGGCTTGAATTTAATCTAAAAGACTACAACCTAGATTCTGTTTTGGTTAAGTAGTAACCGGAGAGTGAAAAGCTTACAAGTGGTCTCTCTAAGGTGCCTCTGTCAATCTTCCCCTCATCAGCACTGGTAGGAGTGAAGAAAATCAAAGTTATGTAGACACAATTAGTTCAAAATACTAATGTTTGTTGTTGTTGTTGTTGTGAACCATAAAGTCATAGCTGACCCTTGGGAGAGTTTTCAGAGGCAGTTAAACACAGGGGAGGAGACTGCCCACCTTCTCTCTTCAAGGCATTAATGGGCCCTTCAAAATTCAACATCCTTGATCCTGAAGTGAGAAGAACTAGATAGTACCAGGATATCACTACCAACAACTTTGAAAGGGAGATTCTAGAAAGAGTGGAGTGGGAAGGGAAATAGTAATGAGGAGCGAAACTCAAAGTTATGAAAAAAGACTACACTGAGTGGCTTGACAGTGATGGGTGGAACCTCAGGACTATGGCCCTTAGTTATCCTTGAGTGTGAACTCACTCTGAAACTCAACTTTCAGTCAAATAACACAGACCTATAGGATGAGTAATTCCAGGGAGCTACATACTCATTTGAGCAACCCCCCATATCAGATAAAAATGGCAAGATCGCTCCAGGAGTAAAGCTCAGAAAGCACGAAAGCATAGGAAAGAAGGAAGAACAGAAATAAAGGCATAGGTAAGATAAACAAACAGGTAAACATATAGGAAAAGTAGAAAGAATGTTATCATTATATTAGGTGGAATGCAATCAATGTCACAAAACAAAAATGTCTGAGTTGAAAAAAAAACAAGCCGAATTTTCTCAGCAAACTTTTACTCAAGTCATAATTAAGATATTTTTTTTAAAACTCAATGGCTTGAAAGTCTCACTTTGGTGAATATAGTAATTTTATTCAAAACATAAGTAAATAATTTTAGTTAGATTAATTTAAAAGTTTACAAGAGATTTCCAGTTCTCCCTTTATCCCCACAACCATTTACTAGAAAGTTCTTGTGTTTTCTAAACCTTGAGATGAGGCAGGTGAGAAGAGGAGGATACTATCACTGTTTTGTAGATAAAAGGGTTACTAGGTGTGGCAGAGTTAAGAGATGCATGCTTTCCAATTATTCATCTTTGGAAAATACAGAAAGCAAATATGAAGAAGGGGAATCTGTTTGGAAAGCTAGCAACCAAGCAAACAAACAAATACACCCGCAGAGGAATTGGACCTTGTGTTCCTGGTTTATACACAAAGAAGATTACTTCCTCACCTTTCTACGTTTTCAACTTTTACACAAACAATCTTCTCTATAGTCATCTCATAAGATGAAATTACAAACTATTGCTTTCACGCATGCAGCACAAAAATACTGCACCCGTGAAAGTCAATACACGTATGTCCCAATATGTACTCCAGTGGCTCACAGAGGCACTCATGCAAAGTAGCTATAGACAAAGACAGCTACTGCCAGGAGAAGGATGGCGTTGATGTTCACCACCATTCTCCACAAGGGCTTCTCAGAGGTGTCTGTCAACTTCTTCTTCAGGGCTTCCTCCTCCTCCTTGGTCAGCTTGGGGCCTTTCCTCTGCAGACCGCAGAATAAGTCATATGCCTTCTTGAAACAGCCACGAGTGTCTTCGAGATTATCTGAGGCGTGGAAACATAAAACCATTATCACAATATTAAACTACGTATTGCTCCCAAGCATTAGTATGTACAAATATGTTGTTGTTATTTTTCATTGCCAGCAAGTCAGAACCAACCCATAGGAGACCCACCAACAGGTTTTCAGAAGCTTTAAATCACACAGGAGGAAATTGCCTGTCTTTCTTCCTCAGAGCAGCTGCTAGGTTTAAACTGTGTGGCCTTAGTTAACAACACAACTCCGTAACCGCTCCATAGGCCACCAGAGCTTCCCATATACATTTTAACATACATGTTTAAAAGCATGTGTATATGTGTAGCTAATTGACTCAGTATATTCTTTCCATCTTCTTTTAATACTTCCTGGATCATTTAACAGTCTACCTAAAGCATTCTTGATTATAGCAACTCGAGGTTTGAATTTGTTCTTCAGTTGCTTGAGCTTAAGAAATGCTGAGCAAGTTCAGCCTTTTTGATTTTCTGACTCCAAATTCCTTGCCCATTTTATTGTAATATTTTACTTTGAAATGTTCTGTTCAGCTCTTTAGTATCTTGAATTCTTCCTTCTGCTTTGGCTTCTCTGTGCTCCAGTGCAATATTCTCTTCTGACGTCTATTTTGGTCTTTTCTTCCTCTTCTGTCTTTGCAATGACTGTTTGCACCCTTCCTGGATGATACCCTTGATATCCTCCCACAGCTCATCTGGTCTTGGCTCATTAGTGTTAAAGGCCTCAAACCTTTTCCTGAGATGATTCTAAAATTCAGGTGGGATAGACTCAAAGTCATATTGACTAGGGAGGATAGAAGGAGAATTGATGCCTTTGAGCTGTGGTGCTGAAGAAGAGTACTGAGGGTCCCATGGACTGCTAGGAAAACAAACAGATTCATCCTGGAGAGGGCTAAACCGGGCAGTTCCTTGGAGGCAAGGATTCTGAGGCTTCATCTAACATACTTTGGACATGTTGTAAGGAGGGACAGGTCCTTGGAGAGGGACATCATGCTTCATAGGGTGGATGGACAGTGCAGGAGGGGAAGGCCCTCTATGAGGTGGATTGATTCAGTGACTGGGGTAATCAGGATGGATGTATCGGAGACACTGCAATTGGCACAGGACAGAGCAGAGTTTAGAGCTGTTGTACATAGGGTCCCTATGCGCACAAGCGACTTGACAGCACATAACAACAACAACAACAACATATGTGTAGCATTGACTTTTACTTTGATTTGGAGAAATCAAACCAAATATTTCATGTACAATTTTAGACAGCATGTCCTAAAATGTCAAACCCTGTCAATGGCTTAAGGAGTATCAGGAAAATGTAGAACCATGTAGGGGCAGCTGGGGAAACTGAATACAATTGTTGCTGTTAGGTGTTATTGAGTCTACAAGGACCCATAGAGACCCTAAGAACACCAGATCGGAGCTTTGCTTTATCCCATGCCATCCACAGGATCTCTGATACAAAACGTGTGAGAGAAATGACAAAGAGTAGGGAATTTTTTTTCTCTTAGAGAGAAAAGTAGAAATACTCTTAGAAGTTATGATTTTGGATATGTGGAAAAGTGAGAATACTTGTCAACTTTCAATAAAGGATACACTGAGGGAAAATACTAAGACATTAGATTAGAGAAGGAGGTGGGTCTAAGAGCTTAATCTTTTGTATTCTTTCTGTTATCTGCTTGAGACTTTTCCTCTCTTTCAGGAACCTTCTACTTCATCCTTCTCCTCAGACCTGAATCCTCTTGATAACATGTCCAAAGTATGTAAGACAAAGTCTCACCATTCTTACATGATTGGCACACTTTATTACATGTTGTTGTTGTTATGTACCATCGAGTCACTTGTGACTAATAGCGACCCTATGTGTAAGAGACCTAAATGGTGCTCTATCCTCTGCCAACTTCTCCATCTCCAACACACTCATTCCCACCATCCAATCACAGAATCGATCCATCTCATCGAGGGTCTTCCTCTCCTGCACCACCCCTCAACTCTGCCAAACATGATGTCCCTCTCCAAGGACCGGTCCCTCCTTGCAACATGCCCAAAGTATGTCAAACAAAGCTTCAGAATCCTTGACTCCAAGGAGTATTCTGGCTTTACCCTCTCCTGGATAAACCTGTTTGTTCTCCCAGCAGTTCATGGTGTATTCAACATTCTTCTCCAGCACCACAGCTCAAAGACATCAATTCTCTTTCTATCATCCCTATTCACTGTCCAACTCTCCGATGCATAGCACATAATGGCGAAGACTGTAGCCTGGATCAAGTGCACCTTTATCTCCAGCCTGATGTTGTTGCTCTTTAGTACTCTTGAGAGGCCCCTGACAGCTGACTTTCCTAGTGCAATTTGTCTTTTGATTTCCTGGCTGCTGTTACCAAGAGTGTTGACTGGGGAGCCAAGTAAACTAAAACTGTGAACAATCTCAATCTCTTCACCATCCATACTGATGCTGCCAATTGGCCCAATGGTGAGAATCTTTGTTTTCTTGATGTTGAGCTTCAATCCATATAGGAGTCTGCAGTCCTTGACCCTCTGCAGCAAGCTCTTCAGGTATTCCTCAGGTTCAGCAAGCAGGGTTGTGTCACCTGCATAATGCAAGTTGTTGATGACTCTTCCACCAATCCTGATGCCACATTAGTCCTCGTACAGACCACCGTCTCGGATGATCTGTTCTCCACACAGATTGAAAAGGTAGGAGGCAAAATACATCCCTGATGGACCCCCTTCTTGATTTTGAACCATGTAGTGTCTCTGCTCTGCTCTGACAACTGCCTCTTGGTCCAAGTATAGGTTTCGCCTAAGCACAATCAAATGTTCTGGGATTCCCATTCTTCTCAGAGTCAGCCATAGCTTGTTGTGATCCACACAGTCAAAAGCCTTTGCATAGTCAATGAAGCACAGATAGACATTTTTCTGGTATTCTCTACTTTCTGCCAAGATCCATCTAACATTAGTTAGAATATCCCTAGTACCACGATCTCTTCTAAATCCAGCCTGCACATCTCGTAGTTCTCTGTTGACATATTGCTCCAATCGTTTTTGGATAATTTTCAGCAGAATCTTGCTTGCATGTGATGTTAATGATATTGTTCAAGAATTTCCACATTTTTTATTTTTATTATTATTTGCATTAGATATTCTGTGTAATAAATGATAGGTATACATTTGCAGCTGTCATTCTTTTGTGTTTTTATTGTGAAGTCAATGATTTTTTTGGTTGTTGTGTGATTCCATGTTGACTTCATTTTACAGTCAGATTTTCTTTGATATTACTGACTTTATGCCTTAGAAGTCCTTACAAAACTAGGTATTTTAATGGTCTCATATCTATCCAAAAGCTGGGTGATGAATAAAGAAGATTGCAGAACTGATGTCTTTGAACAATGGTGTTTTCAAAGAGTACTGTATATACTACAGACAGCCAGAAGAACAAATGAATCTGTCTTGGACAAAACACAACCAGAGCAATCCTTAGAAGCAAGGAGAGTAGTATTGCATCACGCAGAGCTTGGACATTGCCCTTCGCCACCGCCCCCCACCCAGGATGGGCCAATTCCTAGAGCAAGATATCACATTTAGTAACGTATAAGGTCAATGAGAAAGAGGAAGACCCTTGAGAATATGGATTAGCATTCGACAGTGGGCTGAAACATGCCTACAATTGAAAGGATGACACAGGACAGAGTAGTGCTTCATTCCCTTGTACATGGTGTCACAATACAGACTAACGGCACACAACAGCCTCCCCCATTAGTTTCTGTTCATTGGAAAACTAAGACATGCCAAAAATGTAAGCTGTTTTCAGAAAGGGAATTTTTTAGCATTTAAATACATTTAACCAAGGTACTTATATGAAAGCTAGCCATAAGCCACGTTACCTTCTTCAACACCATCATCCTCTTCCTCTCGTTTCTCATCTGGGTCTAAATCGATGCGTTCCTCTGTACTGTTTCGAAGAGCCCAGCACAGGCGGTGAAGCTGATTACAGATCATACACAAGTCCATTAGAGATGGGGAAATGTTTATGATACAAGAAAGGTCCTTTGATTTACTGTTGTTATTGTTGTTTGTTGCTATGTGCCCCTGAGTCACCTGTCACTAATAGCAACCCGATGTACAACAGCCCTAAACCCTCCTCTATCCTGTGCCAATCTTAATGTCTCTGATACATCTTCTCCCATTACCCCAGTCACTGAGTCAATCCATCTCATCAAGGATCTTTTTTTCTTGCGCTGTCCTTCAAGAAAATATCTCTTACCACATTAACTCACTAAAACATCACAATGAATTATGCATTTTAAAAAATATTTTGGTGATTATTTATCACCTAAATAATGAGCTTAAAATCTTTCATATTTGGAATTTCATAAAGTTTAGAATACAGCTGATGACATCTTTGCTTTATTGATTGTTTCTATCACTCAGATATTGTCTAATACCTTCAAATTGTGGTGCTGCAGAAGAGTCTTAAACATACTATGGACTGCCAAGAAAACAAATAAGTCTGTCTTGGTGAGAGTGAAGCCAAGTCTCTCCTTAGAAGCTAGGATTTTGAAGTCCCGCCTCACGTATTTTGGGCATGTGGCCAGGAGAGATTGGTCCTTGGAGAAGGACATCATGCTCAGAAGGGTGGATGGACAGCTTGGGAGAGGGAAACCCAGGATGAGATGGATTGATACAGTAACTGGGGTGATGGGGATTGGTGTGTCAGAGTTGGTGAGACAGGCTCGGGACAGGGAAGGGTTCAGAGCTGCTGTATATAGGGTTGCTAGACATCACAAGTGACTCAATGGCATATAAAAATAAGAACCTACTATGATAGGTTTGGAAGCAGGAGTGGCACCCACTTCCTAAACAACTTGCCTCTGGAAACTCTATGAACTCTGATAAATGTCGATAGTTGTAGAGGGGCTTCAGGCCTTTTGTTCATAGGGTTGCTAGGAGTCGTGCTCGACTGGAAGGCAATCATCAACAACATCATCATTACTCCTTCCAGCATATCTACATATATATGTATTCATTACCATCAATTCAGGGTTGACCAACTCTGGCTTTCAGGGGATTTTCAGAAACTATAAATTACACAGAAGTAGATTGCCGATTCTGCATAACTCCCTATCATAATTTTTTTTTTTCTCACACACAAGTTCAGAGCAAGTCTGCTACCACAGCAAAGAAATATTAGCCTTGGATCATTCTGAGGACACTGTTCTAAGTATCAATTGGATTTTTAGATTGTTATAAAATCATACTTCATTACAATTGTCTTCATATTTGGCCCCCAATTTTCTTTTTCAGATTTATTTTACTAGAATTTATAACTGGATTTTTAAAATTGAAATGACAAGCATATACTTGGTCTTTGTGAAAACTGATCGCTTTGTAAACCTTCACTAAAATAAAATAAAGGAAAAGAAATTGCTCTTAATCACATCTTCTCACATTCTTTAATCATACTATTTCCTTTGCTAAACACACTTTTCTGTAAAACTTATCTTGGGACTCCTTGAATCCCCTTCCAAATGTGAACCAAGGATGATCTTCTCTTCTTCTTCTTCTTCTTCTTCTCTTCTTCCTCCTCCTCCTCCTCCTCCTGCTTCTTAACTGTATAGTCAAGTTGGCTCTGTTTTCCGGTGACTTTACATATAACAGAGTGAAACATAGCCTGGTCTATGTCATCTTCATGATTGCTGGAATGTTGGAATCATTATTGTGGCTATTGTGTTCATTCATCTCATCTGTGGTTTCCCTCACTTCCATGGACGCTCTACCAAACATGATGTGACTTCCTTCTTTAGCAACTGGTCTTTCTTTTCCAGTGACAAAGTAAGCAAAGTAAAATTCTCATCATCTTTGCTTTTAAGGAGCATTCTGGTTGTCTTTATCCTAATACTGATTTGTTTACTTTTTAATTTTTTGGTCCACAGCTTATTCAGTATTTATCACAAAGACAATTTAAATGCATTTACGGTGTCAATCAAGAGACTAAGGTGCACCTGATCCAGTTTATGGTCTTCACAATTACTTACTATGCATCAAAGAGCTAGATAATAACTAAGGATGATGGAAGAATTGACATCTTTGAGTTGTGGTGCTGGAGAAGAGTCTTGAACATCTCATGGACCACCAAGAAAACAAATAGGTCTGTCTTGGAAAGGGTGAAACCAAGTTTCTCCTTGGAGGTTAGGATTTTGAAGCCCCATCTCACTTACTTTGGGCATGTGGCCAGGAGGCAGCAATCCATAGAGAAGGACATCATGCTTGGAAGGATGGAGGGACAGCGCAGGAGAGGAAGACCCCAGACGAGATGGATTGATATAGTAACTAAGGCAATGAGAATAGGTGTGTCAGAGTCAGTGAGACTAGCTCAGGACAGGGTACGCTTCTGTGCTATTGTACAGACGGTCGCTATGAGTCACAAGCGAGTCAAAGGCACCTAACAATAATAGGTCTTCTATCTTCTTTTTGCATTGTCTATGTTTTATATGCATATGAGGTGATTAAAAAGACCATGTCTAGGTCAAGTGCACCCAAGTCAAGTGACATCTTAGCCTTCTGACATTTTAAATGTGCCTTTTGCAACAAATCTGACCAATGCAATCTTCCCTGTTTTTCTGACTTCTGCTTCCACAGGCATTGATTGAATGTCCTAGAAGAATGAGATATTTAAGAATTTCAAATGCCTCTGCGTGTTTTATAATATTTGTCTATTTGCAGGAATTTTTATTTTCTTTATGTTAACATGTAATCTATACTAATGACTGGTGTTTTACCTTCATCAGTAAGTGCTTCAATGATCTTTACTTTCCACAAGCAAAGTTGTATCATCTGTGTAGTATGGGTTGTTTATGAGTCTTCCCCCAATCATGTTGTTGAGCTCTTCTTCATAGATTCCAGCATTTCAGAACATTCCTTCTTTACATAGATTAAATAAATATCACGCAAAGATAGCACTCTGCTTGCCTCAGTTCGGATTCTTTAAAGAGGCAAAACTTATTCAATATATGTACATATCATGTTGTGTTACATGCTGTCAAGTTGGAACTGACTCATATCTGACTCTCCTGTAGTTTTCCAGAAGATTTAAATTGCATGGGAAGAGACGGTATATATGGAAAAGTGATTGGTGAACTCAACCTACATGCCTTTGGGTTGACAGTGCAACTCCTTACCACTAAGCCACCAGAACTTCCCTTTTATACATACACAGAGGATTTTATTGCAAAGAAATGGTTCATACCATTTCAGGAAAATGCTCATGCAATTATAGGGGCTCAAACATCTCAAATCTTTGGGTCAGGGAATGCGTTAAACACTTCTAATGGAGTATGTGGTCACCAGGGCTGATGAGCTCAAGACGTACAAGTCAAATAGCAATTTAGAAATTTTTACAAACTTATATGAGGTGATGAGGCAGATGTAAGTTCATGAGAGTGATATTTACCAGAAATCCTGGAGGCAGGGAATGCACTCAAGAAAACTCCCTTTGAAAGTAAAGGGCTGTTCACATCAGATTATAAAATGGAAATTTATTACATCATGTCTATCAAACCACTGAGGATCCGAGTGTAATTGACATGTTATATTTATCATCACACTCCTCCCCATCCACACCTGTTTCAATCCTGAAGCACACTATATCCTCTAGCACTTCTCGATCCATATACAAGTGCTGTAGAGGCACACTTAAATATTCTAAGATTGATATTCCTTCTAAGGTTGTCTATAATTTACTATGAGCCACAAAGGTGAATGTCTGGAGTGTTTAGAGCATTTGGTGAAGCACAAAGAAATATCTTTCAGGGATTTACTTTGGGCCAAAATTTATTTGATACCAACAATAATAAACCCCATTCAATATCCTCTTTTGAATCTGACTTGAACTTCTGGTAATTCTTGCCAATGTATGATACAATCCCTTTTAAATTACCTTCAGCAAAATTTTGCTAGGATGTGTTAATAATGATATTTTAAATCATTTTGGCTTTCCGTTTGATTGCCTTATTTTGAAATGGCACAAGCATATCTCTTCAAGTCACTCGGTCAAATACATTTCCTGCTGAAAATGTATCATTCTGGGATTTTTCTATAAGTCACTGTTAGGTTAATTCTACAAACTATCCATGACTTTCTTTGAAATTTCAATTGATTTCCATCAATCCATTTTGGAAGTTCATATATCACAGTGTACAAGTGAAGCACAAGTATAAATTATTAAATAACCTCATTGATTTTGCCAATTTTCTCCCTCAAAGTAAACAATAAATTAGGGTCATTGCTATAGCATATAAGGTTTTAGCATTTCTACTTATTTCTTGAAAAACACGATTTGCTTTCTATTGTCTATAATTCAGTACAACTCTCAATAGTCAGAATAAATATTTAGTTATGAAGTTCAGTGGCATGTCCTCAGTAAAGACATTTAAACCAACCTGACCTTCAAGTTCCCTCAGCCACATATAATCTGATCTACTATGAAAGGTACAGAAATTCAAGCAATGACAGTGTATAAGCAGCATTAAATTTTAAAACAAATGTCTTGTTTCTCTGGATCTTGTAGTTTACTTCTTTGACAAGATGCGTTATTACCAATTTCTTCTTCTTTAATCTCTTGTAGTTGATTGAAAATTCATAAATCATATTAATTTTCTCAGACACTCATTAATAGGAATTAATTATCATTTATTGAATAACTTATTATAACAACTAGTCTGGTGACCTAATGGTGAGAAACTGTGCTGCAATCCCAGAGGCCTGCAGTTCAAATCCATCATCTGCTTCATGGGAGCAGGATGAGCATTATCTTCCCATGTGATTAACTGGCTCTGAAAATCTGCTAGAGGATCAACTATGAGTCAGTTCAAATTCAAAGGCACATGTTGTTGTTGTTGTTATGTGCCGTCGAGTCGTTTGCAACTCATAGCGACCCTATGCACAACAGCCCTAAACC
>NW_006399901.1:3729018-3733057 GCF_000299155.1 Elephantulus edwardii | reverse complement strand
CACATAGCAACAACATAGCTCTAACAGTGGAAACTATAAGAGGTTTTCCCTCTCCATAGGTATATGCCTGATACAAAATTTTTTTTTCACCAGTTTTACTGTACTATTGTTGTTGAGTGCCTCTGAGGCTCCCACTCATAGCGGCCTGAGGCACAACAGAGTAAAACTCCGCCCAAGCCTGTGCCACCTTCAAATTCTGTACTTTGCTTAAACTCATGGTTCTAGTCACTGTGTCAATATATATATTTGAAAGTCTTCCTTTTTTTTTTTCACTGACACTCTACTCTTCCAAAACTGATGGCCTTTTGTAGACACTTGTCTTTTCTGATAACATGCCAAAAATATGTGAGACTGAGTTTCACCATCTTTGCTTTCAAGGAGCACTCTGGATTCACTCCTTCCAAGACAGACTTGTTTGCTTTTTTATTCTATTATTCTTCAAGCTTTTTTAAAAACTTAATTGTATCATAGACTTTTAAAAATTCAGTCTGAGAACTCCTTGCTTTTGAGTAGCTACAAAATATTCTGTTTAAAATTATGTGTGTAGCTATTTCTATAGTAACGAAAATTGATGTAATCTTCATTCCGTTGCTTCTTCCTTTCTTCTGCCTCCTCCTTCTTTTCCTCCTCCACCTTCTGCTTCTTCTTATCCTCCTCATTCTATTGCCTTTTTGGTTTTTTTTAATAAAATTTTTATTTTATACTGATTTACTTACAAAGTTTGTATACATTGTTTTGAAAATTCATACATACACACTTATATATCCCAACTTGCATTAGAATGTTGGCATAGTAGATGCATAGAAATTAGATTGTTGATCTACAGAGCAGGAAAATTCAGAATAGAGAAGTGTTGCTAACTTGTTCTTTTACAAATTATACACATTCTCAAAATCTTCAACAGTGTGAGGCATTTGCTCACATCCTTAACAACACTGGAAATTGGTTTTTGTTGTTGTTGTTGTTGTTCTTGTTCAATGAAGTAATTGAAAGGTTTTTGCCTATCTTAAATTTTTTAAAGTATATATCTCACTATTTAAAAGTTGTTTGGGCCATGACCATGTCTCCAGTTTGGCTGCTCATGCATGAAGCAGTTGTATTCTGGAGGGCAGATTCTCTTCATTTTGTTGAAAGTCTGGTGTAAACTGTTTGGTCTTATTTTACATTTTTTTCACAATCATGTGTAGGCTGCTGGAAGCTTCTTTTTTGAGTCAAGCAGGACCTGGTGGTTGGGCCTTTGAATTTAAAAGTTTTTTGTGCCCAAGGGCCTGTGGTACTCAGGCCTGGTGTTAAGTGTGTTTGGGTTGGGAAAAAACATTGTTCTAAGTGGTACAGCACTTGTATGCCAGTTTGCTGTACTGAGATAACTTGGGCTGCTGTGATACTTAAGGCTATACCACTGGTGTGTCAAATGCCATAATGGTTACCTATGGTGGGTAGGGTTTGGTAGAGCTCCCAGATTAAGACATGCTTGGAAGCAGGAGTGGTATCTACTTGTTAAACAGCAGACCTTTGGAAACTCTATGAACATCAAAGAAATGACAATAGTTCTAGAACAGGGTTCAGATCTTTTGTTCATGGATCATGTTGAAATGAAAGTAGTGCCCTCCACAGATAATCATGGGACAGTTATAGGAGCTATTCTATTATTTTCATTCATTGGTACCATGTGCTTTTCCATCTCTGTACCAGTGTTTATGCTGAATGCGAAACCCTAGAGCCCCAGACAGGTCTACTACAGATGGCAGCTGTGCTATGAAGGCTTGTCCAGTGTATGAGGCTCTACTAATTACCCTCTTCTCAGAATCCTATATAATGATGTAAATAACTTCCCAACTGTATGGCTTTTGTTTTTTAATTAATTAAGTTAAATGAACTTAATTAATGTCTCATTTTTTAAAATAATAAGAGTTTCATATGTACTCGGTACTTCTTGTTGTTGGTGTAAATCCTGGTGCTATTTATTCACTTGCATTCCTTTGAGCTCTGCCTTTCTCTAGTGCCATGACTCTTTCAATTTGAGATTTGAACACTAGTTGCAGTTTTAGGAGGCAAAGAATCCTTCTTAAAAATGAGCATTATTATGGAAGCTCTGGTGGCCTAGTGGCAAGAAGCTACACTGCAATCCCAGAGGTGCATGGTACAAATCCACTAGAGGCTCTGTTGGAGGAGGGACAATTTCCTCCTGTGCCAGTTGGATCCAATTGGATGGTGCACAACAAAGTGAGGGGGGGGGGAATGAGCATTATTCCATTACTTCTTACTCACGTGTACATCAGGAATGGGTTTGGTCACCAAGGAGACTCCCAGGACAACCAGGAGGGTCACACAAAAAAGGATTATGCTGAAATAAAAGTAGTGCACTCCACAGATAATCGTGGGGCAGTTACTAGGAGCCGTGCAACTCCCCGTCCCATAAGCAAACTCAGCGATCATACGAATAAGGCCAATCACCAGTCCAATGAGCAGGCCCCAGAAAGCCCCCTGCAAAAGAAATAAAAGAGTTTTAGAGAAAATTGGAAGCCCATTATACTAACTTTTAATTGTCACCTTGACTGATTTTTAAACTCAAGGATCAACAAACCACTAACCTTAAACACTGACAAGTGTTTACTGAAACTGGCAAAGTTACAAAAACTTGAGCTAAAGGAAACAGTGGCTCTCTTTGGTTCTAAATAATCATTGTTCTGTGGTTTTACCAAATGTATGTCTTGCAGAAAGTGCAACCAGAATCATCCCAGGAGCCAAGGATGGTGAATATTCATTTCACTTACTTTGGTCATGTTGTTAGGAGGGACTCTTCCTTGGAATGGAACACCATGCTTGGAAAGATGGAGGGTCACTGAAGGAGAGGAAGACCATCAACAAGATGGGTTGACACAGCGACTGTGGCAATGCGCTCAAGTGTGTCAGAGTTGATGAAGACATCATAGAGTATTATTCGGTTTATATCTATTATTCATAGGGTCTCTATAAATTTCATTCTACTCAACAACACCTAACAACAATAATGCCAACCTCAACTTGAGTGTGTATTTTCCTGGACTTGTACATTGATTTTTAAGAACTTTTGATATATTCTGAGTGATAGAATAAAACTATGATTTCTGTGATTTTTTCTAAAGCTTATATTCATTTTAACAGATCCATAAAGTTTTTTACATCTGCTTCCAGCCAGGTATGGATTGAATTGGAGAGTGAGTCTAGAGGCCTGCTCTGTCAAAGACAGCAGTGAGCAGACGACAGGAAAGTTACACCCCCACCCACCACGAGCCAGTGGTCCTTTTTTTTTCTTGCCACTCCAACAGCAATTTGGAGGAAGCCTGGAGCCACTACTGTGACCACTGTAGTGATTAGAAGGATGGAAGCCTCCTTCCCAGTGACCTCCACTTCAGCGACTTGCAGCCTCACCTTCAGCAATGAAGAGAGTGCCTGAAGGCCACACCACCAACAGCCCAGAAGCAGACCAAAACTCCTCACTTCCTCACAGAAGAAACAGACAACTTTAAACTCTACGAAAAAAACAACACAAGATCTTACCTCAAAGGAGCAACCAAGACATAGGATTTCCTGTAGAAGGAAGAGTTGATACAACTTCCTCCCATGGAATTTGAAAGAAAAATTATCAAATCTTTTCACTGGATAAAAGAAAACATGTAAGATATAGAAAAAACTTAGAGAAATGTAAAAAGAAAAAAAAACACAAAAAACAAAGCATAAAAGAAAAAGACAGACAAGCAAGCACTAAAACAGTACATGAACAGAGACCTGTCAGACATACAACAGGCTTTAGAAGGGGCCATGACACTAGGAACATCACTGCCAATGTCAGATGGATCTTGGCCAAAATCAGAAAGTACCGGAAGAATGTCTATCTGAAAACATTGTTTCTTTGTCTATCTGAAGACAATGTTTTATTGACTATGCAAATGCATTTGACTGCATGGATCAAAACAAATTGTGGCTACCCTTGAAAAGAATGGGAATCCTGGAACAATTGATTGTGCTCAAGTGAAACCTGTACTTGGACCAGGAGACA
>NW_006399901.1:3706821-3728568 GCF_000299155.1 Elephantulus edwardii | reverse complement strand
AATTGCATTAGGAAAATCTGCTGTCAGGGAACACTTTAGGGTGCTAAAGAGCAAAAATGTCAATCTCATGATTAAGATGTGCCAGACCCAGGCCATGGTCTTCTCAGTTACTTGTTATACTTCAGAGATATGGATAATGACCAAGGACTAAAGAAGAAGAATTGATGGCCTTTGCATTTTGATGCTGAAGAAGAGAACTGAAAATACCATGGACTGCTAAGAGAACTAATAGGTCTAGCCGAGAAAGGGTGAGACCACACTGCTTCTCAGAGGCAGGGATTTTGAGACTCTGTCTCACATACTTCTAAGAGCATGTAGCTAGGAGAAACCAGTCTTTGGGGAAGGATATCATACTTGGAAGGACCAAGGGACAGCACAGGAAAGGAAGACCCCAGAAGAGATGGATTGACTCAATAACGGGTAATAGCTGGTAGTTGAGTCAAAAACAGTGAGATTGACTCAGGATAGAGCAGGGTTCAGAGCTATTGTTCACAGGGTGGCCATGAGTCACAGTCAACTCGATGGCACATAACAACAACATTCTAAACCAACATCACCCACAGGCAAAGATGCCTACTATCATCAGGCCCATTCATTTTTCAATTGAAAGTCCTATTGAAAGCAATTAAACAAGAGAAGGAAATAAGAAGCATACAAATTGGCAAAGAGAAAGTAAAAAATATAATGCACATGTATAGTATACTTTAAAAACTCTAAAGAATCTGCAAGCAAACTGTCAGACATTGTTGACTAAAGCAACTCGATAGATGACCAACATACAAAAATCAGTTATACTTATCTATAGTAGCAAAGAAAACATAGAAAATGAAACAAGAAAAATAATACCAATTAAAACAGCTAGCCAGAAGATGAAATACTTAGGAACAAGATGAAACTTAGGAACAAACATGATTAGAGACACAAAGGACCTACATAAGAAAAAAAATTACAAAACACTATTACAAGAACAAAAAAAGGTCTGGTAAATGGAAGAATATTCCATGCTCATGGATGTTGTTATGTGCCATCGAGTTACTTGCGATTCATAGCGACCCTAGGTACAACCGCCTAAAACCCTGCTCTGTCCTATGCCAATCAGACTGTCTCTTATACACCCACTGCGATTACCCCAGTCACTGAATCAATCCACCTCATAGAACGTCTTCCTCTCTTGCACTGTCCCTCTACCCTCACAAGCATGGCATGCTACTCCAAAGACGGGTCCCTCCTTAAAACATGTCCAGAGTATGTCAGACGAAGCCCCAGAGTCCTTGCCTCCAAGGAGTAGCCTGGTTTAACCCTCTCCAGGACAAACCTGTTCATTTTCTTCGCAGTCCATGGTACATTCAATACTCTTCTCCAGCACCACAGCTCAAAGGCATCAATTCTTCTTCTATCCTCCCTAGTCATTGTTCAGCTCTCTGAAAGGTAACAAGTGATTGCAAAGCCCAAGGCCTGTATCAGATGCACCTTAGTCTCTAGAGTGACACCATTCTTCTTCAGTACTTTGGAGAGGTCCCTAACAGCAGACTTTCCCATCACAATACATCTTTTCATTTTCTGGCTGCTGGTGCCAAGAGTGTTGACTGTGGAGTCAAGCAAACTAAAGCTATAAACAATCTCAATCTCTTCACCATCCATCCTGATGCTGCCAATTGGTCCAGTGGTGAGAATCTTTGCCTTCTTGACATTGAGCCTCAATCCATATTGAAGTCTGTAGTCCTTGACCTTCTGCAGCAAGTGCTTCAGGTCCTCCTCAGTTTCAGCAAGCAGGGTTGTGTCATCTGAATAATGCAGATTGTTGATAGATCTTTCACCAATCCTGATGCCACACTTCTCCTCATAGAGCCCAGCCTCCTGGATAATCTGTTCTGCATATAGGTTGAAAAGGTATGGAGATAGGACGCATCCCTGGCATACACCCTTCCCAATTTTGAACCATGCAGTATTTTCCTGCTCTGTTCTGACAATTGCCTCTTGGTTCAAGTATAGGTTTTGTATTAGCACGATCAAGTGTTCTGGGTTTCCCATTATTCTCAGAGTCAGCCACAGTTTGTTATGATCCACACAGTCAAACACCTTTGCATAATCAATGAAACACAGATAGACATTCCTCTGATACTCCCTGCTTCCAGCCAAGATCCATTAGCTACAATATCCCTAGTACCATGACCCCTTCTAAACCCACCCTGGACTTCTTGCAGTTCTCTGTTGATGTGCTGTTCCAGTCATTTTTTTATAATCTTCAGCAGAATTTTGCTTGCATGTGAAATCAATGATACTGTTCTATAGTTTCCACACTCTGTTGGGTCACCCTTCTTTGGGATAGGAACAAATATATATCTCTTCCAATCAGTTGGCCAAGTGGTTGTTCTCTAGATTTCTTGGCACAACTTGGTGAGCACGTCCAGGGCAGCATCTGTTAGTTGAAATACACCCGTTGGTATACCATCTATTCCTGGGGCCTTATTTTTTGCTATTTCCTTCAAAGCAGCCTGAACTTCTTCCTTCACCACAATAGAATTTTGCTCATATGTGTTTCATTAAATTCTTCTGTGTCTGTCAATTCCTTCTGATACAGTGACTCAGTATATTCTTTCCATCGTCTTTTAATACTTCCTGGATCATTTAATATTCTGCCTAAAGCATCCTTAATTATAGCAACTTGAGGTTTGAATTTTTTCTTCAGTTCCTTGAGCTTAAGAAATGCTGAGCGAATTCGGCCCTTTTGATTTTCTGACCCCAGGTCCTTGCACATTTCATTATAGTATTTTAGTTTGTCTTCCTGTGCTGCTTTTTGAAATCTTCTATCCAACTCGTTAGTATCTTGAATTCTTCCTTCTGTTTTGGCTTCTCTGCACTCCAGTGCAATATTCAGAGTTTCTTCTGACATCCATTTGGTCTTTTTTTCCTCCTTTGTCTTTGTAATGACCGTTTGCACTCTTCCTGGATGAAACCCTTGATACCCTCCCACCGCTCATCTGGTCTTCACTCATTAGTGTTCAAGGCCTCAAACTTTTTCCTGAGATGGTTCTGAAATTCAGGTGGGAAGGTTGTATTTTGGTTCCCATGGATTCGGTTTAATTTTCCTCAGCTTCAGCTTGAAATTGTATATGAGTAATTGGTGGTCTGTTCCACAATCAGCTCCTAGCCTAGTTTTCACAGCTGATATTGAGCTTCTTCAGCCATTCTTTCTGCAGATGTAATCAATCTAATTCTTATGCACACCATCAAGCAAAATCCATGTGTATAACCTGCATTTATGTTTTTTATAAAACATATTTGCAATGAATAAGTAATTGATTGTGCAAAATTCAATCATTCTATCTCCAGCTTCATTTCTGTTCATGTTTTCCAACCACTGAATCTTCTTCTCTATTGCCAACTTTTGCATTCCAGTTACCCATTATTATCAATGCATCTTGATTGCATGTTCGATCAACTCCAACTGTAAAAGTTGGTAGATATCTTCTATTTCCCCTTCTTGGGTTCTGGTCATTGGTGCATATATCTAGTTGTATTAACTGGACTTCCTTGTATGCATATGTATATTATTACCCTGTCACGCATAATATTGTATTTCAAGACGGATCTAGAAATTACTTTTTTAACTATGAAAGCAACTCCATTTTTTGTCACCTTTTCATCTCCAGAGTAATATGTCACATGATCATCTGACTCAAAATGCCCCTCACCAATACCTAGTATGTCAATATTTATGAGTTCCATTTCTTCCTTAACAATATTTTCCTACATTCATGGTTCTCACATTCCATGTCCCAGTCACTAGTGTGTGCTTACAACTGTACCTCTTCCTTTGTATTTCCACACTTGAAAACTCAACCTCATAGTCTACATGTGTTCTACGTGTGTTGCTCATGGATAGGAAGACTCAATATCACAAAAATGGCATTCTACCAAAAACAATCTACAAGTTCCTTGTAATCCTAATAGATATCTATTCCATTTTTCAATGAGATGGAAAATGCAATTTCTGGAAAGATATTCCAAGCAAGCAAAGCACTATTGAAAACAGAAAATAAAGTAGGGAGCATCAATCACATTTCCTGACCCCAAAGCTTACTACACAGTAACACAGCATAGTACTGGTATAGTACAGTAACAGACATATAGATCAATGGGATAGAATTGAGAAAACAGAGATCAACCTATTTACCTATAGTCAAATGATCTTTGATAAAATGAAGAAATCAGTTAAGTCATAGTCTCTTTAACAAATGGTACTAGTAAAATTGGACAACCATCTGCAAAGAATGGAAGCAAGACCTACACCACATACCACATTCAAAAAAGCAACTCAAAGTGGGTTGAAGACCTAAAAGTAAAACCAAAGATGATCAAGTTCTTAAAAGAAAAACGTGTAACTCTGGAAATCCTAATCTATGGCATGAATAGGCTTCCAAGTATAACAAAAGCCCTACAACCAGGAGAGGATAAAAATAAATGAATGAATAAGACCTTCTAAAAAAGAAATTCTTATGTACAACACCAAAAAAATCTCAAGCAAAAAATTGTCCAGGGTAAAAAGGAAGCTCACAGACTAGGCAAAAATATTTGACAAATAACATATCTGATAAGGACTCATATCTAAAACTTATAAAATACTACAGCATTTCAACAAGAAAAGGGCAAACAACCCAATCACAAAATGGGCACAAGATAGGAATAAACACTGCACCAAAGACAAAAGTCAGGTGGTCAAAAAATGCATGAAGACATGTTCAAAATCTCTAGTTATTGGAGAGATACATATCAAAACAACAATGAGAAACCCCAACAACAACAGTGAAGTTCAACAGGGCAGCAAACAGCAAATGTTGGCAAGGATGTGGAGAGACTAGAACTCTCATAGCCTTCTGGTGGGGATGTAAAATGGTACAATCACTAAGGAAAGCAATCTGATATTTCCTCAAAAAGTTAAAAGTCGACATACCATTTGACCCAACCATTTATTCTGCTACTGGGAATGTATCCTAAAGAAAGCAAAGGTGCAATGCAAGTAGATGTATATATATCCATGTTTATTGCAGCTGTATTCCATATTCACAATAACAAGGAGATGGAAGCATCTCAGATGCCTAACAAGTAGTAAAAGGATAGATAAACGTGGTACATTCACACAATGGAATATTAGGCAATACTGAAAAATAATGAACTTGTAAAACATTACACAAGATGGATGCATCTGGAAGACATTATACTAAGTGAAATATCCCACTCACAGAAAGACAAACACTGCATTAAGATCACTGTTATAAAAATAGGAAGGGAAGAAGAACAAGAAAATAATGGATAGATAATGAATAGTCACTGGATTAGGTGAAAGACTGTCTGAAGAGAATGGGGATTGTAAGTCTGACAATTAAAAATCTGGAACAAGACTTGCACTACAAAGTGAATCTGGAGAATTAGAGGGTGGATAAATGTGTATCCATGAAAGAATGAAAACCCAAATTTTCAGTGAACTTTCACTAGAATTGCAATAAAAAGAGAAAAAAAGTTCCACAATTTTTTTTTTTTACCATAGAAGATAATCTCCTTCTCAAGAAGTTGGTGAAGCTCAAAGCTCGTGACCGCTCTTACCCTGATCAATATGTTATATTTAATGGAAGTGATACTGCATAAAGGTGAATAATGGCAGCATTTTATATAGGAATAGTCTGTCTTAATAGCCTTATTTACGAATATTAAGTACCTGTGCAATACACAGAGATACAGGTCTTTTTGAACTGACTCCTCAATAGAAAAAGTATAAAAATGAGGCTAAGATCTGTTGCTGTGGTTGTTGTTGTTGTTGTGTACCATTGAGTTGGAATGGACCCATAGCTGATACCCCTCCAACAGTTTTTCAGAGGCAGCTGTTGTTGACTATGACTCAGCAACACTATGCACAGTACCTCTGAACTCTGCCCTTTCCTGAGTCAATTTCCCTGTCTTTGACACACCTACTGTCATTACCCCATTACTGTGTCAATCCGTTTCCTTCTGCACTCTCCCCTTACCCTTCCAAGCATAAAGTCCTTCTCCAAGGACTTGTCCCTCCTGGCAACATGCTCAATGCATGTGAGACATAATCTCAAAATCCTTGACTCCAAGGAACAGCTTGGCTTCACCCTCTGCAGGACAGACCTCTTAGTTCTCTTTAAAGTCCATGATATGTTCAATACTTTTCTCCAGCACCACAACTCAAAGACATCAATTTTTCTTCTGTCATCTTTGATCATTGTCCAGCTCTCTGGTGCATAACAAGAAATTGTGAAGACCATGGCCTGGATTAGGTGCACCTTAGTCCCTAGACCGACATTGTTGCTCTTTAGTGCTCTGGAGAGGCTCCTTACAATAAGTTTTCCTAATGCAATTTGCCTTTTGGCTTCTTAACTGCTGGTATTAAATGTGGAACCAAGCAAGCTAAACAATCTCAATCTCTTCTCCATCTATCATGATGCTGTCAATTGGTCCAGTGGTGAGAAACTTTGTTTTCTTGATGTTGAGCTTCAATCCATATTGCAAACTGCAGTCCCTTTGCACAAATGTTTCAGGTCTTCAATTTCAGCAAGCAAGGTTGTGTCATCTGCATAATGCAAATTGGATGAGTCTTCCTCAAATCCTCATGTCACAGTCCTCCTCATAAGGTCCAGCTTCTCAAATGATCTGTTCTGCATAGGAATAAAAAAGGTATGGAGACAGCCCTGGAGCAGCCCTGGATGTGCTCACCAGGCTGTTCCAAGATATCTGGAGGACAACCACATTGCTAAATAACATGTTTATTCCCATTTAGAAAAAAAAAGGTGATCTGATAAAGTGTAGAAATTATTGAACCAGTTGGACTAATACCACAAACAAGCAAAATTCTGCTGAAGATCAGTCAAAAATGACTGGAACAGCACAGTGACAAAGAACTACCAGCTGTACAAGCCAGATTTAGAAGAGACTGTGACACTAGGGATTTCACTGCAAATGTCAGATGGATCTTCACTGAAAGCAGAGAGTACCAGAGGAATGTCTGTATTCCATCAACTATGCAAAGATATTTGACCATATGGGTCACAACAAATTGTGGCTAACCTTTAGAGAATGGGAATCCAAGAACACATGACTGTGCTCATGAAAAAACTACTCTTAGACCAGATAGGATTGTGTTCATGAGAAACCTATTCTTAAACCAGGAGGTAGCTGTCAGAAAAGAGCAAGGCAACACTGCATTGTTCAAAATAAATCAGAAGCAGTAGAAACAACTAATACTTTAAATGTTTGTGGCCTGTGGTATTACTGTTATCTACCGCAGGGTCAAGTCTGAACCATGAGTGACCATGTATGTTACAGAAGAACTTGTGCTCCATAAAAATTTCAAAGCACATTGCCAGGACTGTCTTCCGAAGTATTCGTACCAACAAAGGACTTCGTTATTGCCTCTAATAGTCAACTATCCAAATATGTGTCAGTAATAGGAATTTAAAAAAGAATTGTATTGGGAAAGTCTGCTATCAGGGGCCTCTCCAAAATGCTGAAAATCAATGATAATAATACATACAAAACAATTGAAAATATTATAGCTTGTATTAGACACATTTTAGTCTTTAAGCTGATATCCTCTCTCATTAGCGGTTTAAAGAAGCCCTTGTCAACAGATTTTCCCAATGCAACATATCTTTGGAGTTATTGACTATTGCTGCCATAGGTGTTGATTGTAAATCTAGATACAATTAAACTCTTGACAAATTCAATTTTTTGTCCATCTATCATGAAGTCTCTTATTGGCCCACTGGTAAGGAATTTTGTTTCTTTGATACTAAGATGTAACTGATAATGAAGGCTGTAGTCTTTGATCTTTTCTGTAAGTATATCAAACTTTCTTCACTTTCTGTAAACTATATGTGCTGTCTGCATATGCAGGTTGTTGACGAGTCTTTCTCCATTCCGAACACCCCATTGTTCTTCATACACTCCAGGTCCTTGAATTATTTACTCAGGATACACATTGTATACGTATGGAGGAAGGATACAACCCTGACATACACTTTCCCTGATTTGAAGCTATATACTGTGAAAAAGCTTTTGACTATGTGGATCACAACAAATTGTGGCTAACCTTGAGAAGAATGGGAATCTCAGAACACTTTATCGTGCTTATGCAAAACCTATACTTGGACCAGAAAGCATTCTTCAGAACAGAACAAAAAAATACTGCATGGTTCAAAATCAGAAAAGGTGTGTGTCAAGGATGCTTCTTATCTCCATACCTTTTCAATCTATGTGTAAAACAGATCATTTGGGAGGCTAGACTTTACGAAGAGGAATGTGGCATTAGAACTGGAGAAAGACTCATCAACAACCTGCGTTATGCAGATGACAAAGCTTTGCTTGCTGAAACTGAGGAGGACCTGAAGTACTTGCTTCAGAAGGTCAAGGACTGCAGCCTTCAATATGGATTGAAGCTCAACATCAAGAAGACAGACTGTCACCACTGGGCCAATTGGCAGCATCAGGATGGATGGTGAAGAGATTGAGATTGTTAGCAGCTTCAGCTTGCTTAGCTCCACAATCAGCACTCTAGGTACCAATAGCCAGGAAATCAAAAGACAAATTGCTCTGGGAAAGTCAGGGACCTCTCCAGAATACTGAGGAACAATGATGTCAACCTAGGGATTAATGTGTGTCTGGTCCAAGCGATGTCTTCACAACTACTGGTTACACATAAGCAAACTGGACAATGACTAAGGATAATAGAAGAATAGAATCCTTTGGGTTGTGGTGTTGTTATTGAATACACCATGGACTGCCAAGAGAGCAAACAAGTCTGTCCTACAGAGAGTGAAACCAGGCTGCTCCTTGGAGCCAAGGATTTTGAAGTTACACCGCATATACTTTTGGCATGTGGCCAGGAAGGACCAGACCTGTCCTTGGGGGAAAAAAACATCATGTTTGAAAAAGTGGAAGAGCAGTGGAGGAGAGGAAGACCCCAGACAAGATGGATTGACACCGTAACTGGACTAATGGGAGTAAGCGTGTCAGAGATGATTAGATCAGCTCAAGATAGCACAGGGTTCAGAGCTCTTGTACATAGCGTCGCTATGTGTGGCAAGCAAACCAATGACACATAACAACAACAAAAAAATGTACCTTTGTTTTGTTTGCATCATTCTTTCTTGGTATATGTGTAAGTTTTGAATGAGCACAGTTAAGTTTCTGTGATTCTCATTCTTCTCAATGTTAACCATAATTTGTTATAATCCACACCACTAAATGTTTTTACATACTCAATAAAACACAAGCAAACTTCTTTCTCGTATTCTCTGTTTTTAGCCAGGATCCATCTGACAACAGCAATGATATTCCTCTATCCATGGCTTCCTTTGAATCCAGCTTGAATGTCCTGCAATTTCTTGTTTGATATACTGTTTCTTGTTGACATAGCTATTTTTTAATACCCTTCAGTAAGATTTTACTTGCATGTAATACTAATGATATTGTTTGATAATTTTGGTACTGTTCCATAATCCCTTTTTTTTGAGTGGAAACAAATATTAATCTCTTCTAGTCAGCTGGCCAAGGTAACTGTCTTCCAAACTTCTTTGCATATGGTAGAGAGCACATCTTGGGCCACATCTGTTTATTGAAACACCTCAAATGGTATTCTATAAATTTCTGGGGCTTTGTTTTTTTTTTTTTTTTGCAACTGTGTTTAGCACAGCTTTAATTTCATCCTTCCGTGTCATTGGTTCTTGATCATATGCTACTTCCTGAAATGGTCGAGGACTCATGGGGGCACTGAGGGTCAAACAGTTCTTTTTGGTACAGTGATTCCGTGCATTCCTTCTATCCTCCCATGATGTTTTCGGCATCATTCAAGATCTTGCCCGACAATCTTTCAGTAGCAGCCTGAGGTTTGTTTTGACTTTGCCCTTCAGTCCTTTTAGCATAAGAAATTCCAAATGTGTTCCTCCTTTTTTATTTTCTAACTCCCGCTCTTTGCACATTTTGTTATAATACTTTGCATTGGCATCTCGACTTTCCCTTTGAAATCTTTTGTTCTGCTCTCACTCTGCAGTATTTCTTTGTTTTGTCCTCTCTACATTCTATTGCAAGTTTCAGACTCTCTTCTGGCTTCCGTGGTCTTTTCTCCCTTTGTCTTTTTAAGGACACTTTTGTTTCTTCAGAGTTCATGCCTTTGATGTCATTCCACAACTCACCTGATTTTGAGTCACTAGTGTTCAACATATTGTATCTATTCTTGAGACAGTTTTAAAATTCAGTTGGAGTGAGACTCAAGGCCATCCATGTTTTAGTTCTTATGACTTGTTTTAATTTTTTTTATTTTGACCTTCAGTTTTAACTTACACATGACTAATTGGGAATCTGTTCTGAAGACAGTTTTTTGTTGTTGTTTTTTAAATTGACATTTTAATGAAAGTTTATAGAGCACTTGGATTTACATTCATTCACTGTTGCGCATTTTCATCCCTGCCCACTCCCACCAGTTCACTCTTCTCTTTGAAAAATATTATTTCATTGTTGTATACCCCGAAACGCCACCAAGTTCATTTTGCTGTGCAGCTCTTATTCTGAACTGTTGTCATACAAGTAACATCTAATCATATACTTCTTTTAAGCAGTTCTATTCCTCATCTGTTTCAGTGCAGATGTGATGTGTACATTACTTATCCCCTTTTCTTAGTTTCCCCTCAACTCTCATGTCAGTTCTGTTTTATAACAGTGGTATTATGCAGTATTTGTCTTTTTGTTGCTGAGATATTCCACTCAGCTGCTCGTTTTGACTGCAGATATTGAGTTTCTCAACTATCTCTTCCCCTAGAAGTAGTCATTTTGATTTTGATGTGAT
This sequence comes from Elephantulus edwardii, assembly GCF_000299155.1. NCBI lineage: Eukaryota > Metazoa > Chordata > Mammalia > Macroscelidea > Macroscelididae > Elephantulus > Elephantulus edwardii. Next base: position 3,717,707 of record NW_006399901.1, on the reverse strand, counting down.
CCATCATGTGAGGTCAACATCTGTATTCACATTTACATATTTTAAAAATGAGAGCACTTATTAGACACACAATCATATCACTTGATCTCAAGTCTTATATCTGTCACCAAGGCCATATTTTCTACCATTGTTTCCTTATATCCAACTTTTTCATTCCAATTACCAAATGTTATTAATGCATTTTGTTAGCATGTTCAATCCATTTCAGATTGCAAAAGGTGGTAGAAATTATCAAATTCTTAATTATTGGCTAGTTATTGGTGTGTAAATTTGACTAATAGCTATGTCAAGTCTCCTCTGTATGTACATAGATAATATCCAATCATTATGGAATATTGTTGTGAATTGTACTTCAGGATAGATCTTGAGGTGGGAATTATTTTTTTTTAACCAGGAATGTGACACCATACCGTTTCACCTTCACTCCCAGCATAACATACCTGATTCAAAGGAGCCACTATCAGTCCATCTTGACGAATATCTAGATGCTGACCTTTATGTATTCCATTTCATTTTTTTTTCTTGTTGTGTACTGTCGAGTCAGATCTGATTGCCACAGAGGAGATTGCCCGTCCTTCTCCAGTAGAGCATCTGGTGGATTTGAACCACACGCTTTCTGGATTGCAGCACAGCTTCTTGCCACTAGGCCACCAGAGCTCCCTACCATTTAATTATTTTAATTTTTTATTTTACATGGCTTACATTTAAAAGGCATACACATTGTGTTTTATTTCTATACATTATGTTTCATATATTCCTCTGTTCACACTGCGTTTCACTTTTTCATCCCCATATATTGTGTTTTATAAAATCACTGACCTCTGATCCATGGCCATCATTACCCCACCTACTGTCAAAGGGAAAAAAGACACCTTTTCTCAGTTCTGCGTCAAGAAATTTCCCCAATTGTGACTTACCTGCTCATTGACCCTTTTACAGAAAATGGCAAGTAGGTACACAGCACCAACTGGAGGCGCAAGGTAGCTATTAATTGATGCCAAATATTGCATAAGTTGTCCGTTCTGAGACATTTGAAGCAATGGTATCCACAAAATGCTGATAGCAATCAATAGAATGATAAACAACCTGGGAAGAAAGGATAATTGTTTCACTAGTAAGCTGGCACATCACTAGTCTCTACATTGTGCTTTTCGTTCTTGTGTTCTTTCCTGCATTCATTCACTAGTTTCCCCCAAACAAAACTCAGTCCTTGACTTTGCTTGATATTTATCTTTTAGTGGAATGCCAGTAAAACAGTTGTTTGACTATAATTAACAATGATATCTTCATCTATGTGATTATATACACATTCCTCAAAACAGTTCAAAAGTCAACAGTTGATTAATCATTCCCTAATGCAAATAAAGAAAGTGAAAAGGCTTGAAACGCTTGGTGCAGAAGATCAAAGCCTACAGTCTTCAATATGGATTACATTTCAACATCAAGAAAACAAAAGTAAAAGAAAATAAAAATCCTCACCACTGGACCAATAGGAAACATGATAAATGGAGAGAATTTGAAGTTGTCAATGATTTCATTTTACTTGGATCCACAATAAACACCCATGGTAAGAGCAGCGAAAAAATCCAAAGATGTGTTGTCAGTTTAAAGACTAAAGTAGGCCTGATCCAAGTCGTGTTCTTTTTCAGTTACTTCCTAAGCGGAAGAATTGATGTCTTTGAATTGTAATGTTGAGGAAGAGCACTAAATAAACTATATCAAAAGAACAACTAAGTCAGTCTTGGATGAAGCGCATCCCCAGTGCACCTTACAGGCAAGGAGAGTGAAACTTCATCTCATATACTTTGGACATATCGTCAGGAGGGACCAGTCCTTAGGGAAAGGACATTATACTGGGAAATATATTGTTGTTAAGTGTCGTCGAGTCAAGCACGACTCATAGTGACTCTATGAACAAGACCTGAACCCTGTTCTGTAACTATCATCACTTCTCTATGCTCATAGAGTTTCCATAGACATAGGGTTTAGGAAGTGGATGTCCCTCCTGCCTCCAATGGGAAATATAATAAATAATGTAAGGTGGATTGACAAGATTGACTGTGACAATGGGATCCAATATATCAGAGCTGGTGAGGACAACACGAGATAGGGGAAAGTTCAAACCTATTGTTCATAGGGACATTATGACGTCCAGCTGACTTGATGACATGTAACAGTAACAGTACTAAAAAAGCTTGCCTATAATTTTACAATGAGGCACTGGTAGCTTAACGGTAAGGAGCTGCACTGCTAAGCCAAAGGCCCACAGTTGGAACCCACCGGTTCTCAAAGGGAGAAAGATGGACAGTCTCCTCCCATACGACTTAGCATCTCGGAAAACCTGCTAGAAGGTTATTTCAGCTCAACAGTATTTGACATAAATTAACAATATAATTTTACAAGTGCTTTGGGGGTGTAGTCCACAGGGAGTTGTGCTGTTAACCCAAAGGCAACATCTCTCTGGCGGTTCAAAGCCACCAGCTGCTGCAAGTGGAAGAAGAAAGGCACTTTCCTCCTGTGCTGTTTACAACCTCCCTGAAACGTGTTGGAGGGTCATCATTGAGTCCGTCCCACCTCAGCATTGATAAATTGAGTTTTAATACAATGTATGTGATATGTCAATTCTAAATAAATGCATACTAGTTCTTTTTTTTTATTATTTTTTGCCTAGATTGATGACAAATTGAGGGGGGTTTTCCATAGTTCGGAATTAATGCAGCTTCTTTCTCAGAAAATTGGACTATTTCTCAATTAAAAGATGCTAATTTTTGTACATTACAAATCAAGTTTCAGGAGAAGTGTTGCATTTGGGCGAGTCTGCTGTCAGGGACGTCTCCAAAATACTGAGCAGCAAAAGACTGATGTCGTTTTGAAGACTACGGTGCACCTGTTTAGGCCATCGTCTTTTTAACCACTATGTTTCTGAGACCTGGACACTTAATAAGGATGACAGAATTCTTCTGAAGAATGTTGGTTGAGCTGTGATATTGGGGAAGATCACGGAATATCCCGTGGTCTTCCAAATGAGCAAACATCTGTTTTGGAGAAAGGGCAGCCAGAATGCTCCTTGGAGGCAAAGGCAATAAAGCGTCATCTCACATACTTCAGGCATATTGCTAGGAGAGGCTATTCTTTAAAAAGGAATGTCATGCTTACACCCTCAACAAGAGAGACCAACAAAGTTACTCTAGCAATGGGGTCATGCATGCCAGAGATGATGAGAACGGCATAGGGCAGGATTCAGATCTTGTTCATAGGGTTGTTATATGTTGCACCCAACAGAACTTAGCAACGACGATCAGGTTTCATTTCCTGGTATGAACCTGAGTTGATTCAATGGCACCTTACAACAGTGACAACAGTCAAATAAATAGTTCTGAAAAATAGAGAGAATTAACATGTTGCTGAATTAGTAAAAATATATTCATCTTGGCTGTTTAACCTCAAGGTTGGCAACAATAACACACAAGTTGCACCATAAGGGAAAGATGATGCAGTCTACTTTCATGAAGAATTACAACAACAGAAACATTACGGGGCAGTTTGATTCTGTCTCAGGAGGTTTCAATAAGTTGGAATAACTCAGTGGCAGAGGGTTTGGAGCCCAGGAACTAGCACTTATTTACCTATATCAACACCGCAGTACTCAGTACTTACGTCAACAAATACAATAAGACCTTGTGGTAAGAAGCTGCTCTGCAATCTCAAAGGCATGCAGTTCAAACCCACCAGGTGCTCTGCAGAAGGATGGTCAGTCTCCTCATATGAGATTGAACGTCTCTGAAAACACACTGGAGAGTCAGCAGTGAGTCAGTTCTGACTCAATGGCATGTACACCAACACAACAAACTCAACAACTCAAAGGCACATGGTTCAAATCCACCAGCTTCTCTGGGGGGAGAGATGGGTAATTTCCTCCAGTGGGACCGGCTGCCTCTGAAAACCTACTGGAGGGTCAGCTATGAGTTGGTTTTGACTCCAGCGTAAACAACAACAATAACAGTATTGCAACTTTCATATTTCAGTTGCTTGTGTGCTGCCAACATGCTAGAAGCTGTTGTTGTTGTTGTTAAGCACCATTGACTAGACAATGACTCATAGTGACCCTGTGAACAATGGATCTGAACCCTGCCTTTCCCTGTGCCGTCCTGACCACCTATGACATACCTAAGCTCACTGCTACAGTCACAGTGTCAGTCCATCTCCTGAGGGCCGCCCTCTCCTTCACTGACCCTCCACCTTTCTAAGCATGATGTCCTTTTTCCAAAGAAGAGTCTCTCCTAACAACATGTCCAAAGTATATGAGATGCCCAAAGTATCCTTGCCTTCAAGGAGCACCCAGGCTGCACCTTTACAACACAAAATTGTCTTTTTTGGCAGTTCATGGGATATTCAGCACTCTTCTCTAACACCACAACCCAAAGACATCAATTCTTCTTCTGTCATCCTTATTTACTGTCGAATTGTCAACTACAATCAAGTAAAGCAACACTTCTTTTAATTTCCTAGCTGTTAGTGCCAATAGATTTTGGATCCAAGCAAGATTAAATAATCTGTAGTTTCTACTTATTCTCCAAGTATTATGATGTTGCAAGTTGTTGATGATGCCTGACCAATTGATTGGAAGAGATTAATATTTGTTCTCCTTTCTCAAAAGGTGATCCAACAGAATGTAGAAAGTACTGAACAATATCATTAATGTCACAGGCAAGTTAATTATTTCTGAGGATTATTTAAAAACAGCTAGAATAGTATGCAGACAGAGAGCTATCAGAAAATTAGTCTGGATTTAAAAGAGGCCATGGGAGAAGGGATATCATTGGTGATGTCAGATGAATTTTAGCTGAAAACAGAGAATACCAGAAGAATGTCTATTTGTGTTTTATAGATTTTGCAAAGGTCTTTGACTGTGTGGATCATAAAACATTATGGCTGACACTGAGAAGAATAGGAATCTCAGAATACTTAATATTACTCCTGAGAAACAAATATCTAGATCAAAAAACTTGAAAGAGTAGAGCCAGGGAACACCATATGGTTTAAAATCAGGAAGGGTGTATATTAGAGCTGTACCTTTTCTCAAAACCTATTCAATCTGCATTCAGAACAAATAATTTGAGTAGCTGAACTACATGAAGAATAATGTGGCATCAGAATCAGAGTAAGACTAGAAGCTAGGTGACCTGTATTACAAATATCAGTTGTTATATGCCATCAAATCAATTGCAACTCATAGTGACCTTATATACTAAAACCCTGAACTCTGGTCTATCTTGAGCCAACTTCATTGTCTCTGAAACATATACCCTCATTACCCTAGTCACTGAGTCAATCCATCTCATCCAGGGTGTTCCTCTCCTGTGCTGTTCTTCCACCCTTCCAAGGATGATATCCATCTCCAAGGACTGGTCCCTTCTGGTCACATTCCCAAAGTATGTCAGACAAAGCTTCAAAACCCTTGCCTCCAAGGAGCAACCTAGTTTCACCCTTTCCAGGAGAGATCTGTTTGTTCTCTTAGTAGTCCATGGTATATTCAATATTCTTCTCTAGCACCATAATTCAAAGGCATTGATTATTTTTCTATCATCTGTAGTCTTTGTCCAGATCTACAATGCATAGTAAGTCATTGCAAAGATCATGGCCTGGATTTAGCACACCTTAGTCTCTAGGTTTACATCATTGCTCTTCAGTACTCTGGAGAGGCCCCCAACAATAAATTTTCCCAATACAACTAATCTTTTGATTTCCTGACTTTATCCAAGAGTGTTGATTGTGGGTAAATATCAATAGGATCACCCATAATGGACGGATTTCAGTGAAGCTTCCAGACCATAACAGAACAAGAAGCAATCTGACCATACACTTCTCAAATAATTGGCCATTTAAAACTTATGGATACCAATGAAATATAGTGACAAAAGATGATACTCTCCAGGTGGAAAAGATTGAAAATAACAATGAGCAAACAACCTCCTTCCAAAACCAAACCAAATGAGATACTTTCCCCCACTCTTATATTCTAAAAGGGAGCTTTTGTCACCTACTGAGTCAGAAGTTGCACTGCCAATGCAAAGGCTGGCAGGTAAAATCCACCAGCTTCTCTGTGAGAGAAAGACAGGCCATTTTCTCCCATGTGATTTACTGTCTCTGAAAACAAGGGTCAACTATGAATTGGTTCTAACTCAGTGACACATAGGACAATAACAGTAATATAGATAGAGTTTCACTAGAACCAAAGATGACAGAGCTCTGGAAACTAGAGTTCTCTCACCGTCCAGCTATAAGAAGCTCTTTCTCTGATGCTTGTTTCCGCATCTTGGTGTAAAGGTCCATGGTGAAGAGGGTGCTGGCGCTGTTGAAGACAGAAGTCAGGGAGCTCATGAGTGAGGCCAACATGACTGACAGCATCAGGCCTCTGAGTCCTGTGGTCAAAAGAGGATACACACTAATAAGGGGCTGTGGTGTCAGTAACCTAGAAAATTGTTTTTTCTTTCCCTTGCATTAGATCCTGATGGGGGCATGGTCTCCAACTACCTTAACTGAGGGCACATGGTCTTGGAAATCATAAACAGCTGTGAGACCAGTATAAGAACATGCTTCCCACATTGTGAAAAATGGGGAAAGGGAGATGAAGAGACAGTGGCACTAATATGGCAAGGTGTAACCAGAGGAACTCTGGAGATGAAACCACAGTTAAAGGTTTTGATTGCTGGATAACTGAAGGAAATACAGACTTGTAGCTATTCTGATATAAAGTTAAAGATAAACGATTAAGGAAACTACTCTGAGATAAAGTTAAAGATAAATGGTTGAGGAAACCAAACGTTAAACTGTGCTGCTGAATTGAATCTAGACTTTCACTAGTTGACTGAGAAGCTGTCTGAACTAATCGGGGAATTGTATCTTGCTGTTAATCTGGCTTGGGACTGCTGGACTATACCTGGACTTGCATTGTGTGATGTTCTTTGCCTCCCCTCCTCCCTCGTCTATTTCTCTAAGAAATTTCACAACTGTGAGTAAAGTCTGTGAGTCAATTTGCAGTGAACATTGGACTGAATGATTAGTAGAAATAAGTACAAAAGGCTGAGGGTGGCGTGTCTGACCATGTAGCTACTTGTATGGTACCATAGATATTATTAATGAGAACACTTTTCCTTTCTGAATCAGGTAGAGGTCAGACTCGGCCATCCCCATGTTACATCAGGGGCTTGATGTCTACAATGACTTTATTGAACCAGAGTCACTCAAAGATTGAGAAGTCATTGGAAAGATTTACTAGCATATTTGTTTCTATTATTTAGGAATCACTGGCCTTAAGAAAGTAAGACAAATAGTCTATCTAGTCTTCTGAATTTATAATAGTTTCTAGGTATGGCACTCTTATTGACAGATAAGATACTGTGTTTCTAATTGGCTATAGGACAATCTTGAATCCAAATCCTTAAGCATTCTTCTAGCCAGAAATAGATCATGTTCATCTCTTTGCTCTGAGGGTCCCACCAAAGGCTGGATGTCTATAAAAGGCACTTTATAAATTATTCATAAATTGAATTATTAGTAAAAGACAGAATAGCCAAGGAGTTATTATTCCTCTTACTACTGATTCTTCTATAGTATAGGCCTCCAGGACAGTCCCAGCACAGACGTCTTCTTACCATTAGGCATCAGTTCCATCACCAGCAGGGGGTAGGCATAGTCACTGCAGCCAACCTCAGTGCCGCAGTGCTTCATACACTCAGAAGGTACGACACATGCCACCATATCTGAGGAAAGAATCAAAGGAGAATACAATGCATTCATACGAAACAGGAGTCACGCATGACCACAAGACAAAAAACAAGCTGTAGATTCACAAGGAAAAGTAAGTGACATCTAAAACATTAAGACTCAACACTAATCACGGATGAGTGTTCATATGAGGGACCTGGTTGATATGGGAACTGAACATGACTTTGTAAGTTCATTGTTGTTGTTGTTGTTGTGATGCGCAGTTGAATCACCTGCGACTCATAGCAACCCTACGCACAAAAGCCCTGAACCCTGCTCTATCCTGTGCCATCCTTATTGTCTCTGACACACCTACCCCCAATACCCCAATCACTTGAATCAATCCATCTCATCAAAGATCTTTCTCTCTTGTGCTGTCCCCTCCACTCTCCCAAGCATGACATCCCTCTCCAAGTATGTTAGGCCTCTACTTTTGAGTGCACTGACTTCAGGGCTTGGCTTTGGGATAAATGACAAGCTAGAGTATTAGTGCAAACAGAGGGAATTGATTCTATCCTCCAGAAGAAAGTAGCAAGAGGATAAATTCTCCAGAAATATAGAATTTCTTAGATTGAAAACCAAACACAAATCAGTGTCTAATCACATCAAGCCCCGTGTCTTTCACCTACATCTAAGAAATAGTGTCAATTGGGACGATCAATTAGATGGCTACATATGTGATGTGCATTTTACTGTGAAAATCGCCCAGTCCTTGGTGACTGCTTTTTGCTTAACAATATGAAAACAGAAGGCTAAACATTGGTAATCACTCGCACTTCAGAATATTACTTTCCTTTTAGAAATTCTTCCTAATCACGTGTGTGGGAAGAGAGGGGTGGGGGGAAGTCTTAGTGGTAAGGAATTGCACTTCCAACCCAGAGGTTGGCAGTTCTAATTCACCAATTTACCTGTGAGAGAGAAAGATGGACAATCTCCTCTCAAGAAATTTAATGCCTTGGAAAATCTACTGGAGAATCAGCTACGTATCCACTCTGGATAAACTATAAACAACAGCAATCCTTTTTTTCTCCGTAAAACAATTGCTTAGATAAAATTTTGTAGTCACTTGTCATTGTTTAGAAAAAAATATAAATTTTCCTGAGGTTTTGATTTTCCATGGAATAATTATAAAGTACATTTTTAGTTATTTCTTGTTCCTTAGATAGCTGTATATTCTTTACCATTTTAATCAGCACTGTTATATTTTTATCATGCAAATAACATGGAAACCAACAAGTACATTCAGTGTCTTCTGGATTGACATGACAATGGTTAAAGGCTTCGATTAGCCAAGAAATGTCTAGTCGTATTTTTGTTTGTTGCTTTTATGTGCTGTTGAGTCACTTGCGACTCATAGTGATACTATGTCCAACAGCCCTGAAGCCTGCTCTATCCTGTGCCAACTTTACTGTCTCTGACACACTTAGCCTCATTACCTCAGTCACTGCATCCATCCATCTCAACGATGGTCTTCCTCTCTTTCTCTATCCGTCCACCATTCTAAGCTTTATGTCCCTCTCCAAGGACCGGTTCGTCCTTGCAACATGCCCAAAGTATTGTCAGAAAAAGCCTCAGAATCTCGTCCTTGCAACATGCCCAAAGTATTGTCAGAAAAAGCCTCAGAATCTCGTCCTTGCAACATGCCCAAAGTATTGTCAGAAAAAGCCTCAGAATCTCGTCCTTGCAACATGCCCAAAGTATTGTCAGAAAAAGCCTCAGAATCTTCGCCTCCAAGGAGTAGGCTGGCTTCACCCTCTCTAGGATAAACCTGTTTTTTCTCCTGGCAGTCCATGGCATATTCCACAGTCTTCTCCAGCACCAACAGCTCAAAGACTTCGATTCTCTTTCTATCATCTCTAGTCATTGTCCAGCTTTCTGATATATAACAAGCAACTGTGGAGGTTATTATGTTCTCATTTTATAATAAAGAAGGAAAGTTTAAGAAGATTTTTCAACAACAGTACGTGCTCTCATTTGAATTAGGAACTACAGCTTCACAAAGGACCTGATTTCAAAGCACTAAAAGCTAGTGCAATTGTCCAGCCTACTAAGAGGCATTGGTTAAATTCTCCCTCAAATCAGAGAGGCCAATGGACTCAAACCCACAGTTTTCCCAACTTACGTTTGCCAAATTCTCCCTCATCTTCTAATAATCTAGTACCTTATTTTCTAAATTTAAAAAAAAAATGGAAAAGCAGAATGAGTCCATTCTTACTCATGATGGTACCATATATGACAGAGTAGGAGTGTACTATATAGGATTTTAAATAATTGTAATATTTCCAAATCAATCTTCAATCCTTTATTCTAAGGAGTCTCTGGGTGGATTCAAACTGTCAAACTTTATGCTAATAGTGACTTGTTTAGCCACTTGTGCCACTCAGGGATGTCAATTATTCCCTACTCTTGTTTCAATTCAACCTAGTCACCAAAATTGAACTTACAGACTCACATGTCTACAGGATTTGGGCAGGCAGCTTGAAAGAGCTAAGTGAATAGTGTCAGGTATACCAAACAAATATTCTCCTCAAACTTTCTGTATAATGGTTCCTTCTATCTACAGTTCTGTTTTTATTCCCATTCTGGAGTTTTCTAGTTTATCGGAGTTTTAAAACACATCCCAGAATTCAAGCATAAAAGAAGATAGGACGTATAGAAATAGGACGTGCCTGGGTACAGGATGCGGCTGATCATTCCTGGCATCACCATGAGGAACATGGGCAGCAGCTTCAGGTACCCACACATGATACAGGCGGCCTTCACATGAGACATGTTCTTGCCTGAGAGGCAGCGCTGCACAATGACCTGCCAGGAAAACACAACGTACTCATGAAACAAGCACAGGATAACGTCAAAGAAGATGAGTGTCTCTTTTCAGGATTTAAGGTTACATTAAAATGATGAGTGGTCTTCTCTCATTACTCTAAAGGGCCCCTTTGGCAGTAGGAAACACATAGGCTATTATGGAGATTGATCTTGGAATTTAGATGCACTGTTGTCAATTGTGCTTAGCCGTACATATTCATATCCTTGAAGATGTATCATGGAAGTGTTGCAGCCTAGAAGATACAAATTTAACTAACAAGTTAAAAGTGCATGAGTCAAAAATTGAAAAGCAA
>NW_006399901.1:3698582-3706355 GCF_000299155.1 Elephantulus edwardii | reverse complement strand
AAAATTTAATAAGAATAAAAAATAATAAAATAAAATAAAATGATGAGTGGAAAGTAAATGACTTTGGTTTACACCAAGATCAAGACTCAAACTCAAACTCCTTTTACATGGTATTTGACATCTATGTAACTGAAGCTTCTTATCTTGATTTTATTCTTTTTAGTTGATTTTTGCTCACTAATTTATACAGATTTGTCTCTCCTTTCAGTTCATAACACATGGCATGTTCCATATTGTTAATTACATTACTCATAAGGTCTGATTGTGTATTCTTTTCAGACTGGCCTTCCTGTCACTTATTCCAGTGCAGTGTTCTTCATCTATCCATTTTCATCTTTAATGTCAAGTTCTATCTTGTAAGGCTTTATGAAAATTATAGAATGTATGTAAGCCCTTCATATATAGTGATCCTTCCAAGCCTATAACTGTCTTGTACTGTACATAACTTCTAGTTTGCAAGGCAAAAATGCCCATGTGTTCCTCCAAGTCAAAGTTTCTGCTACTGGCCCGTGCCACAGGTAATGTGTTTAAGCAATGCTATAATGTTTCAAGCACTAAATAATCTACACATTCATCAATAACTCTCATTGCCATCAAGTCGAAACCTACTCATAGCTGAGCCTCCAGCAGATGTTTTAGAAATTGTAAAACTCATGGGAAGATATCTCTCATCTTCATCCTACAGACTTGTTGGTGGATTTGAATTCCCAGGAAAGCACCACCATTGGGTGTATCAATATCAATCCTTATAAACTACATCTTCAATGCTCCTTCACTCTTGACTGTTAGGGTGCAATTACTTCTTTAAGAAGCAGTCATCAAGGAAAAGTGATAGGCATGGAGTCATTCAGGTATGACCCTGAAATATTAATTTTTAGATTAATTCAGAATCAATATGAGAGATTTGTCTACTTATGAAATATTACAGTTATGGGGATAAACAGTGAATATAATTTCATAATTTCCAGTTAAGTTGTTCAAGCTTTTGAGTATGGTGTGTTTTTTGGGTTTGTGAGTTTTGTGTGTGTGTTGTCTTTTTTTTTTAGCAGATTGGCATTCCCTTTAAAGATGGTGTAATATTATGCTTTTATTCTTTTATTATGCTTTTATTTTCCATCACCAAGAAGGAGTGGCATCCAATTCCTAAACATGACTCTGGAAACTCTGTGAACTTTGAGAACTGATGATAGTCATAGGAAGTCTTCGGGTCTTTTGGTAATAGGGTCACAATGACTTGTGCTCTACTTGACTGCAATAATGCTCTACTTGACAGCAGTCATGTTGGCAAAAAAGACTGAATTTTTAGGGCTTAGAGTAAACAGTCAGTGAGACAACACACAGTGAAGAGGAGAGTGCTGTCAGCAGAGGGACAAAGCCAGGCATCAGACATAATATGAGGCAACTCAAGGGACAAGAGGTGAGGTTTAAATTTTTTAAAATGGTTCTGCAATCCAATGGTGAGAAGATGCATTGTCCTACAACAAGGAGAGGATAAAATAGATGAATGGGACCTTTTAAGGATAAAATCCTTGTGCACATCGAAAAACTTCTCCAACAGGGTAAAAAGGAAAGCCACAGATTGGGAAAAAATATTTGGCAACGACATGTCTGATAAGGGACTTATATCTAGAATTTATAGAATACTCAAGCACCACAACAAGATAAAGGTAAACAACCCAACTGAAAAATAGGCACAGGATATGAACAGACAATTCACCAAAGAAGACATGCAGATGGCCAACAAGCACATGAAGAAATGTTCAAAATCCCTAGCTCTAAGAGAGATGCAAATCAAAACAACTGAGATATCATCTCACCCCAGTAAGAATAACAAAATTGAACAGAGCAGCAAACAAATGCCGGCAAGTTGTGGAGAAACTGGAACCCTTATTCACTGTTGGTGGGGGCATAAAATGGTGCAACCACTATGGTAACTAGTATGGAGCTTTCTCAAAAAGTTGGAAATAGAAATATCATTTGACCCAGCAATTCCATTACTTGGAACATACCCTAAAGAAACCAGAACTGACACCCAAGTACATATATGTAAATCCATGTTTATTGCTGCTTTGTTCACAATAGCAGAGTTGGAAACAATCTAACTTGCAAACAGTTTTTTGCCACTAAGTACCCATCAACAAATGAATAAATAGAGAAGTTGTGGTATATTCACACAATGGAATACTACCCTGCATTGAAAAACAAGGAATTCATGAGATATTATACAAAATGACCCTGGAGGACATTATGCTGAGTGAACTATCTCAGTCACAAAAGGACAAATACTGCATAGTGCCACTGTTGTAAAATGGGACTGATATCGGGTTTGAAGGGAGCCTAAGAAAAGAAGGGATAAATAATGTATATGCATTGAAACAGATGAGGGATAAAACTGTTTAAAAGGAATATATGATTAGGTATTATTTTCATGACAAGATTTCAGAAAAAGAAATACATATAAAGTGGATTGTGGACTTGGGAGGTGGGGGGTAGATTGTATAACAATGAAAGAATAATTTTCTTTTCAAAGAGAAAAGCAAGCATGAAGGGAGGGGTGGGCAGAGAGGAAAATGTGAAACAATGAATGAGAGAAAAAAATAAATGTGAAAAAAAAGAGAAGATGCATTTTTTTGGTAAACATGTTGTTGTATACCTTTGAGTCAGAACCAACCCATAGCTGGCACTCCGGTGGGTTTTCAGAGGCAGTTTGTTGCTCAGGAGGAGATTGCCTATCCTTCTACTGAAGGGATTGCAGCACAGCTTCTTGCCACAAGGCTACTTAAAGCTTAATTATACAGGGGAAAACAAAACTAGACCATATACCAACTCAATGGTCCATATTTATTCAAAATAAGTTGAAGGTTATAACTTTAAAATTGATAAACTTGAAAGTAATGACACTACTCTGTTCTTTAGAGATGAAGAAATTCTTTGAAAAGAAAACAAAAACAAATATATATATATTATAAAGCAGAAGCTCCAGTGGAAGGACAACTTGGATTTTAAAAACACAAAGGCAAGAAAAATTCAAAAGATAAATTTGAACAAATCCCTAAAAAGTAGAATTTTTTAAAAACCCACAAATTAAAAGCTATAAAAAGAAAAGATGAGAGTACCAAAGACTCAGCTCAAATAATTCAACCACCAAATGCAGGCAGTCTCAGAGTGAAAAATAAATGGAAATAATCAAAGAAGAAATCTTTCAGAAGTACTCCAGACATAAACAGTTTTCTAGTGGTCGAGCCCAGTTGATAACAAAGCTCCTCAATAAGGCACACTGTGGTGAAATCAGATCACCAAGGTTCAAGGAAGTAGAACTCTCAAAGGGAAAATATCAATGTAATTGTTGTTAGGTGCCATCAAGTCAAGCACAACTCATAACAACTCTATGAACAAAAGATCTGAACCCTGTTTTATCCTGTGCCATATTCACACTTCCTGACACACAAGAGCTCATTGCAGTAGTCATCATATCAATCCACCTGTTTGAGGGTCTTCATCTCCTTTGCCAACCCTCCACCCTTCCTACCGTCATGACCCCCTCCAAAGAACAGCATCTCCTAGAAATGTGTTTAAAATCCGTGAGGCAAAGTCTCATCATTCTCACAACCAAAGAGCACTCGTCTGGACTCTCTTCAAGACATATCAATAATTACAACAAATCCAGGCCTCTCAACAGTAACAATAGAAATCAGGAGACTCTAGACCTCCTGATTGCAGGAGATTTCCCCCCCCCCCAATCTAGAACTTTTTACATGGACAAAATACCAATTAAGGAATGGTTGAAGCGAAAATATTGTTAAGCAAATAAATTTATAATATTTTACCTCCTCTAAAACCTTTTGGATTTCCATTACCAATTTTTATTAATGCATCTTTATAGCATCTTCAATCCATTTCAGACTGCAAAAGTAGGTAGAAATCCTTAATTTCTTCATTTTTCACTTTAGTTGTTATAGTTGTATGTTGAGTCAGAACTGACCCATAGCTGACCCTACAGTGGTTTTTAGAGGTCATCAGTTGTTTTTGTTAAGTGCTGTCAACTCTTAGATGACTCATAGTGACTCTGTGAATGAAAAACCTGACACTTGTATAACTCTCATAGTCTCTCCGTGTTCATAGAGTTTCTGGAGGCAAACTATTCAAAAGTGGATGCCACTCCTGTTTCCAAGCTTGGTTTAATCTGGGAGCTCCACCAAACACTGTCGACCATGGGTAACCATTATTGCATTTGAAACATCAGTGTCACAGTGTTTAGCATCACAGCAACCATGAGTTACTTCTGTACAGCAAATAGACAGGCAAGTGCTATACCACTTAGAAGAATGTTTGGCCAAAAGCAATTAAAACCAGGCCTGAGGACCACATATTAAAATCACCCATCTTTGGCTTGGTAGCACAACTTTCTATCCACTAGGCCAATAGAGCTCTCTCTATGACTCACAGCGATTCTGTGAACAACAAATCTAACCCTTGCCCTATCCTACACCATCCCCACAATCTGAGACATGCTCGATCCCACTGCTACAGTCACTGTATCAATCCATTATGCTGGGGATCTTCTTTTCTTCTCTGACCCTCCACTTCTCTCAGCATGATGTCATTTCCCAAGGACTGACACCTTAAACTGTTCATCAGTAGTTGACGTATATTTGAATAGTAGTTCTATTAACAGGACTTCTCTATATACATATGGATAATATCCACAACCTCACAGCATTGTATTTCAGAAAAGATCTTCAAAAGATCTTTTTGACAGTGAAGGTGACATCATTCCTCCTCAATTTGTCATTCTGAACGTAGTATATAATACAATCATCTGATTCAAAACAGCCTATGCCAGTCCATCCCAATTCACTAATACCTAAGATGTTGATCTTAATGTGTTCTATTTCATTTTCAACAACTTTCAATTTTCCTGGATTCATACCAGGAATTTCAAATACCAGCAGGGTCACCTATGGGGGAAAGATTTCAGCAGAACTTCTAGACTAAGATACACTAAGAAGCGGGGCTGGTTGTCCACTTATGAAATGATAGGCCTTGAAAACTCTGTGGACAAAGAAGAAAGTTGTTGAGCGTAGAACTAGAAGATGAGTGCTTCAGATTAGAAGGTACCCAATATGAGAAACCTTGCTTGCTGAAACTGAAGAAGACCTGAAGTGCTTGCTGCAGAAGGTCAAGGACTGTAGTCTTCTATATAGGTTGAAGCTTAACATCAAGAAGACAAAGATTCTCATCACTGGGCCAATTGGCAGCACCATGATAGATGTAGAAGAGATCGAGGCTGTTAAGAATTTCAGCTTGCTCGGCTCCACAGTCAACACTCTTAATACCAGCAGTCAGAATATCAGAAGATTAATTGTATTGGAAAAATCTGCTGTCAGGGACCTCTCCAGAGTACTGAGAAGCAACAGGGTCAGTCTAGAGACTAAGGTGCACCTAATCCAGGCCATAGTCTTCACAATTACTTGTTATGCTTCAGAAAGCTGGATGATGACTAAGGATGACAGAAGAAGTGATGCCTTCATATTGTGGTGCTGGAGAAGAGTCTTGAACCTACCATGGATGCCAAGAAAACAAACAGGTCTGTCTTGAAGAGAGTGAAACCAAGTTTCTCCTTGGATAGAAGGATTTTGAAGTTCAATTTCATATACTTTAAGCATGTGGCAGGGAGAGACAGGTTCTTGGAGAAGGGCATCGTGCTTGGAAGCGTGGAGGGACAGCACAGGAGAGGAAGACTCCTGATGAGGTGGATTGATTCAATGACTGGGGCAATGAGGTTTAGTGTGTTGGAATTAGTGAGACCAGCTTGGAACAGGACAGACTTCAGAGCTGCTGTACATAGTGTTGCTATGGGTTGCAGGTGACTTGATGGCACATAACAACAACAACAGGGAAGAACTGCCACATCGAAGTACATTCTAACACAGTGACATGGATGGAGTTAACAGTTCTTCATTTGTTGACGTGACAAGACTCAAAATAAGGAGGAACAGTTGCAAAGATCCATTAATAACTGGAACATGGACTATGATCTCTTCTCCATCTATCATGGTGCTGCCAGTTGGCCCAGTGATGAGAATCTTTGTCTTCTTGATGTTAAGCTTCAACCTATATAGAAGACTACAGTCCTTGACCTTCTGCAGCAAGCACTTTAGGTCTTCTTCAGTTTCAGCAAGCAAGGTTTCTCATATTGGGTACCTTCTAATCTGAAGCACTCATCTTCCAGTTCTATTCTCAACAATTTTCTTCTGTGCCCACAGAGTTTTCAAGGCCTGTCATTTCATAAGTGGACAACTAGCCCTGCTTCTTAGTGTATCTTAGTCTAGAAGCTCTGCTGAAATCTTTCCTCCATGGGTGACCCTGCTGGTATTTGAAATACTGATGGTAAAGTTTCCAGTATGAAAAACTGGAAAGAAAGAAGGTAGAGTGGTGGTTGAAAAACATGGACTTGATGATAGAAATGGGACTGGCAATCAAATGATAGACTTTTGTACAATCAATTACTTATTCATTGCAAAAATATTTTAAAATAGGACATAAATGTGACTAGAGTTGTAGACTTCACTTGATAGCCTACACAGGAATCATATTAGATCAACTATATATAGTGGAAAGAGACTTTGGAGAAGCTCAACAACAGCAGTCAAAACAAGGCCAGGGGCTGACTATTGCAGGACAGACCATCAATTACACATGTGCAAGCTCAAATTGAAGCTGAAGGAAATGAAAACATAATCACAAGAACCAAAGTATGGCCTTGAGTCTATCTCACTAGATTAAAAAGCCATCTCAAGAGTAGATTTGGTGCATTGAACCTTAATGACTGAAGATCAAGTTAGCTCAAGAAAGAAGAAATAACTTCCTTCTTACTGAAGAGAGAAGTTAAAGTGGCACCAAAGTCATTAGCAATCACAATAATAGTAGTAGTAATAATAATAATAGAATACTAACTTAGGTGTTTCAGCAAATAGATGTGGGCCTGGAAATGCTCATCAATCTATGCTAAAGAATTTGGAAGACAACCACCTGAGCAAACTACTGGAAGAGATCTGTATTTGTTCCCACAAAAAGGTAATCTAACAGAGTATTAATGTTATCCAGCAATATCATTAATACCACATGCAGGTAAAATATTGCTGAAGAGAATTTTAGAAATCACTGTTGCTGTTGGTGTGTGCCCTTGAGTCAGAACCAACCCATAGCTGACCTTCTCCATTCTTCACCTATGACCTGTGGTGCTGAAGAAGAGTACTGAACATCCCATGGATGGCCAAGAAAACAAACAGATATATGTTGGAGAGGGTGAAGCTGGAGTGTCCTTTGGAGGCAGAGATAATAAGACTTTACCTCACACACTTTGTGCATGTTGCTAGGAGGAGGTATTCCTTGGAGAAGGACATGTTACTGGGAAGGGCAATCTCCTCTCATTTGATGTATTGCCTCTGATAATACTTTGGAGGGTCAACTTCAGGTCAGTTCCAACTCAACAGTATACAAGAACAACAAAAAACAATTGAGACGGAAGACGTGGACTACCAGAAATAGGAAGCATAACCCAAGACGTGGCCAAACAGAATCCCAAAACTGGCAATCAAGAAGATCCTGGATAAGTGTGGGTACTGGACTTCAGAGTAACCTGCCAGATTGGGAAAGGCTTTGAAAGAAAGCAAGAGAAATTACTTGATAGAATACTTAATGAGTTTTACTATATTAACAAGTGATTAGACAATTGGTTGTGGACTTGGGGCTTAAATAAATTATTATTAT
>NW_006399901.1:3691986-3698299 GCF_000299155.1 Elephantulus edwardii | reverse complement strand
TATTATCATTAAATAATAACACAGAAAAATTAAAACCTGAGCCATTAAGAGACTTATTAAATCAAAGGAAAACAGGTGGCTATAGTATAAAAAGGGAGGTCTGGTGGCCAAGTGGGTAGGTCCTGCACTACAAACACACTTCAAATTCTCCAGCTGCTCTGGAGGAGAAATATGGGGAATCCCATGTGATTTACTGCCTCTGAAAATTGGCTCAAGGGTCAGTTATGATTTGGTTCTGGAGCCGATGTCACATGACAACAACAATGTACAAAAAGGTAATAAAAGACCCACATTGAATGGCACTTACTAGTCATAAAATAGAAGCACAAAAAATTGATGTTGTTAAAATGGTGAATTCAATCTATTGGGAACGTGGAAGGACAGGATGGAAACTAAAAGATGCTTAAAGATAAAAAGCTACAAGCGAGTTTATCCATCACAACTCTACTTTGGAAAACTAAAAAACCTAGATGGAGAGGTACAATCACACAATTTGTGACACTTGTATATTGTGTTAACAAACAAACGTCTGAGCAGGGTAGCAAACTCTTTTTTCTTAATAAACTGCAAGATGATGTCCATTCTGAGGGTTCATAGAAGGTTCACTGAGTGCACATATTCAGAGAACAGAAATAAATCCCAAAATTACAAACAGAAAGAGCTGAAAGTGTTTGTGCAAGACAAAAAAAAAATATAGAGTGATAGTAGAGCAAGTGTTTGTTATAATAAAGCTGGTAGAATTGTCTGACTCTTTATGAAATGTATCTTTTCTCTGAAAGCTTGTTTGCCTCTTTTCTCTTTCTCTGAAAAGCAAATATGTTAGAATGTGTACACACATAAACACACATCACCTGATCTGCGCACCAGTACCACAGTCCATTGATGGTTATTCCAAAAATCATGCCTGGCCACGGAATATCTCCAGTGACGGCGTCTCGGAAAATGTGGAAAGAGTCGGCCTGCGGAGTGTAGCACTCGGAGCTGATGGTCAGATTGTCGCCTTGGACGACGGAGGGAATGGCGTTCATGTACTTCTCAATGAAACTCTCGTAGCCACCAACTTCAGCAAATGCTGAAAAGGCATGAGAGGAAGTTAAATTCTTACAGAAACCTGGTATTCATGAGTATTCATTCTGATGTAAACACCCTAGCATGTCAGCCCGATTCAATCCTCTGCTCGGTTCTCCAGGATCTAAGTCCTCTCTGTCATGCTACTAAATTTATCTCCACAAAGTTCATAGAGCTTATCTCTCTTTAAATTTTTCTCTTGATGGTGCTCTTTCGATTTTAGCCTTATTGTAAAAATGCAACTACGATAGAAAAGACCCTCTGTCAGGTCTCACGACCGTCCAGGGAAGAAGCAAACACAATGGTGAGCTAACAGGATTCACCATCAGAAAGTCACAATCTCTCTGACAGGTCCGGGATATTATAACCTCTCCTTCTTGTGCAGAGTGGGGCCTTTAAGATCTTACCATCAGCTTGTTTGCAGGTAAAACATTTTGTTTCCATGTATGTTACAATTTTAAAAAATCATAATAATGAGGTAGATTAGCAGAAAAAACAGGGAAGCCAGTTAGATGCAGGTGGAAAATTATGAGAACAAGGCCTCTATGGGTCTGGAAAAGTTCCTCAGAAGTGAGAAATGTGCTGGATGGAAATGTAGAAATCCCAATCCTGGTTCCTGGGAACACTTGATAGAGGTTCGTGTGATGTCAAATTTACAAAAATTACATACACAGTCATGTGTGGCTTACCATATAAAATAAGTTCTGTGAAATAACATTATGTAATATGGACATTGTGTCAAACCTTGCTACAGGTAATGCTGGATTCTAAACAAGTTCTAATTATGTCTTTAAGTTGAATTTGAACATAGGTCCAAGTGCTTATACATGGTTTGTAGCTAATGTCATTTAGTCAACTGTCTGTCTCAGCACATAGTATTGAGTGTGACTTGCTACACATAAAAAGTTTAAACACTTCCAGATCCCCTAAAGCATCTTTTACATAGTAATAGTAATAATGATTTCATATATACTACAAAGTGTCACCCATTTGTTATTATGAATCATTCTTTATATCTCAAAATTTAAACATAATCTTTTCATAAGGCCTAGGACCACATTACATGGTGCAACACTATAATCATAGTTTTGAGGCTGACATTAATTTAGTTTTTCACTAGTTATTTTATTGAACACCTCCTATGTGCAAAACATCGTGCTTAGAAGTAGGCATGGGATTGCGTGCAAAGCAAGTATACAAGTCAAGAACTTAGCCTAGTCATTAGAGGAAGAAGACAAGTAACCTTAGTGTAGGGAAACATATCTGATAAAGAAAATACTCTTTCTAAAGAAATACATGGGAGGTTCTAGATGATGAGGAATCTCGCTTCTTCATAAAAAGACTTAGAGAAAGGAGGTTTAAACCTATTATACAATCACCATAAATTTAATTAGTAGAGTTTAAAACCAAAGACAAGCCTAGAAGTTCTCACTAGGTAATTAGAAAGATATACAAGGAGGTGGCACTAGCAGTTGCCTCCACAACATCATTGCGATACAGCTGTCTGTAGTAACAAACTGATCTATATCTGTACTGCCCAATATGGAAGTCATTAGTCAACCAATAAATAATTGGAATATGGCTAAAAAAAATACGTTTTCAATATTACCGTCATTGTTATTTGCCATCAAGTTGAGCACAGCTCATATCAACCCTATAAACAACAGATTTGAGTTCTATCCTATACTGTGCCATCCTCATCGTTTCTGGAATGCCCACGTCTATTGCTGAAGTTACTGTGTCAATCCATCTGGTTGAGGGTCTTCCTCTCTTTTACTGACCTTTTCCAAGCATCACGTCTCTCTCCAAGGAATATCCTCTCCTAACAACATGCCCAAAGTATGTAAGTCGAAGCTTTGCCATCTTTGCCTCCAAGGAGCACTCTGGCTGTACTTTCTCCAAGACACATCTCTATTCTTTTGGCTGTTAATAGGATGTTCAAAACTCTTCTGTACAACTCAAACCATCAATTCTTCTTCTGTCATCCTTAGTCATTGTCCAACTTGCAGATGCATAGTAAGTGATTAAAAACATCATAGCCTGAATCAGATACATCCTAGTCTTCAAACTGACGTGATTACTCCTCAATCATTTAGTGAGGTCCTTGACTGCAGGCTTTTCAAATGCAATATCGCTCCTGATCTAAGGCTGTTGATTGTGAAGCCAAGTAAGATGAAATTGTTGACAGTTTGGGAATTTTTTTGTGGAGTTTTTTTCACCCTTTTTTTACAGTTTTAATCTTTTCTCCATCTATCAATGATGTTGCCTATACATGCAGTAGTGAGAATATTTGTTTCCCTTGATGTTGAGGTGTAATCTCTATTGAATCCTATAGTGCTTTTTTTTTCCATCACAACATTGCTTATTATGTGAATTTTTATGATACAAACAAAAAAATTACAGAAATGCAATATATGAATATAGCTAAATGCAGAATGGTGACTTTTTTTTCCTTTAAGAGGCCTTATTCCCACTTGTATCTAGTAAAATAAAGAGACTTCACATAGGTAGAAACAGGTTGGTCATTAGCTTATCAATTTTGCCTAGAAATGATCTATAAATGCACATACACACACACACACACACCCGGCTACTTACCATAGAGTGTAAAAAGGGAGTTAAAGGAAAGTTTCCTCATTGGTTTCTACCATATGAAAGATGCTATATTCTATTTTAACAGGGCCAATATATGGAAAATACCTAAATTAAACATTATTACAAAAAAAAAGCAGTAATGAGAGTCTGGCTAAAGAGGGTACTAAATGAGAATAACACATATTTAAAGAATTAAAAACAAAAATGGTTGTTATAAAAAAGCTCTAGGTACATTGTTAGCATATAGGTTTGTTTTTTTTCCATGTGTATTTTTAAACAATGGAAGTGTCAAAAATACGGTCAGCTGTGTTAGACTAAATTACATTATTGTATATGCTGCACTGAATGCTATAGTTTTTGACCTGCAGCAAGCACTTCAAGTCCTCCTCACTTTCAGCAAGTGAGGTTGTGTCATCTACATGACACTGGTTATTAATTGGTCTTCTCACGATTCTGATCCCACATTCTTCTTTGTAGAGTGCAATTTCTTTAATTATTTGTTCAGCATACAAGTTGAATAGGTATGGAGAGAGGATACAATCCTGACACACGCCTTGCCTGGTTTTAAATCACTTAATGTTCCCTTCATCTAAGCTTGGTTTTGGAAAACAGCCTCCTTGTCTAGGTATGAGTTTTACATGAGCACAGTTAAGTGTTCTGGAATTCCCGGTCTTCACAATGTTAACTAAAGTTTGTTGTGTTTTATTGACTATGCAAAGACACACAGTCAAATACCAGACATTCTTCTGGTATTCTTTGTTTTCAGCCAGGATCCTTCTGACATCAGCAATGATATCCCTGGTGCCACGGCCTCTTCTAAACCCTGCTTGAACTTCTGGTATTTCTTAGTCATGTTACTGTTCTGGTCATTTTTTAATGAGCTTCGGCTATATTTGGCTTGCATGTGATTTTAGTGATATTGTTTGATAGTTTTCATATTCTATTGGATCAAGGATGTATCTCATCCAGTCAGTTGACTAAGTTTTTCAAATTTCCTGGCACAACCTGGTGATCATGTCAATGGTTGCACATGATGGTTAAGACATGTCAACTGGAATCACACTAATTCCTGAGTCCTTATTTTTGCCAATATCTTCAATGTGTCTTGACTTCTTCCTTTATCACCTTAGCTCTTGATCATATGATACTTCCAGAAATATTTCAATGTGAGTCAATTCTTTTTTGACTCTGCATATTCCCTCTGTCTTCTTTTAATGCTTCCTGGATCATTCAACATTTTGCCCATAGAAAATATTTAATGGTATTTGTACTACATTTTAATCACCAACTAGATTTGTGGCTTTCTCTGGTTTTGTAATACTTTCTTGTTTTCTATCAAGTATCTGCAAGTTTGAGACTAGGTATATGTATATTCAGAATTTTACTCAGAGCCACTCAAGTGAGTCTAACATAGTGGCTGCAAGACAGAGTAACAATAAAAAGACATTTCTTTTCACCCTATTAAGGATTAAATTTTTTTTTCTTCTCAAAAAGATATATGGGTTCTTGTGGTCAGGATCTTGTCTGAAAATAAGGAAATATTGTCAGGGAAATTATAAAGTTGTTGTTGTTGTTATGTGCCGTCGAGTCGCTTGCGACTCATAGCGACCCTATGTACAACAGCCCTAAACTCTGCTCTGTCCTGTGCCAATCGCACTGTCTCTGAAACTCCCATCCTGATTATTCCAGTCACTGAATCATTCCACCTCATAGAGGGCCTTCCTCTCCTGTGCTGTCCCTCCACCCTCCCAAGCATGATGTCCTTCTCCAAGGACCAGTCTCTCCTCACAACATGTCCAGAGTATGTTAGATGGAGCCTCAGAATCCTTGCCTCCAAGGAGCCACCCGGTTTAACCCTCTCCAGGACAAATCTGTTTGTTTTCCTAGCAGTCCATCGATGGTATTCTCAATACTCTTCTCCAACACCACAGCTCAAAGGCATCAATTCTCCTTCTATCCTCCTTGGTCTTTGTCCAACCCTCTGATGCATACATAACAAGTGATTGCGAAGATCATGGCCTGTTTCAAATACATCTTAGTCTCCAGAGAGACATCATTGCTCTTCAGTACTTAGGGAAATTATAAAGAGCAGAGACAAATAAATTTAAGACAGAAACAGAATAGAAATAAGACAAGCAGCTTTGAAAGGATCGATAAAATAGACAAATCAGTGATTAAGTTGGAAAAGAAAAACAAAAAAGAAGCAAATAATCCAAATGAAATATAAAATTAGATATAAAAAAACTCAGCTGTGGAAAAGAGGATTATAACAGGAGTGTATGAAAACTTGTATTCCAAAAAAAAATTAAAAGCCTTGTGAAAGTGGACAAATTGCTAGAAACATCATCTATGTATATTAACACACACAGTCAAAACTCATTACCATCTAGTTGGAACTGGGTTCTCAGAGCATGTGTATCAGATGAGAGGAAATTGTCCCTCAGAGCTTTCTCCCTCAGAACGGTCCATGGTTTTGAATTACAAGAGTGTCATCGTCTTTATTAGCATCACAACTCCCTACAAACCATCCCATCAAAGATCCCTCTACTACGGAGGTCAGAAAAATCTAAAGAGATCCATTGTTGTTGTTGTTGTTATGTGCCATCGAGTCGCCTGCGACTCATAGCGACCCTATGTACAACAGCCCTAA
>NW_006399901.1:3684349-3691256 GCF_000299155.1 Elephantulus edwardii | reverse complement strand
GCCCAGCCTCCCGGATAATCTGTTCTGCATATAGGTTGAAAAGGTATGGAGATAGGATGCATCCCTGGCGTACGCCCTTCCCAACTTTGAACCATGCAGAGATCCATAGTGAAAGAAAAAATTGAAGATGTCATCCAAAACTACTAATGACAAAATCCAGGTGCTGTTCTAGCCATTTTGGGATGATCTTCAGCAATATTTTGCTTGCTGTTAATGATATTGTTCCTTAGATTTCACCTTCTATTGGATCAACTTTCTTGAGAACAGAAACAAATGCAGATCTTTTCTGGTCAGTTGCCAGGTCACTACCTTTCACATTTCCTGGCACAGTCTCGTGATCATGTCCACAGTTGCATCTGTTAGTTGAGACATAGTATCCCTTAGTTCTTGGGCTCTTACTTTTTTTTGCCAATGCCTTCAATGCAGCTTGGACTTCTTCCCTTATCACCATTGGCTCTTTATCATATGCTATTTCCTGGAATTTTTCAGTGTTGACCAGATATGTGTATGTTGTTGTTGTTGTTGTTAGATACCAGTCAATTACAACTAATAGCAACCCCATCTGAACCCATCCTTATCATCTCTGACATAATTGAGCCCATTATTGCCGTCACCATTGTGTCAATCCATTTTGTTGAGGATCTTCCTCTCTTTTGCTGACCCTCCACCTTTTCAAGTATAATGTCCCTTCCCAGTCCAGACCATGGCTCACACTCTGGTCATCATGAGTCTTAATTAACTTACCAAACCCCATGAGAATAAAGGAGCCAATAAGCATAATGATGGTCTGGAGGGTGTCTGTGTAAATCACCGAGGCCAAGCCACCTGTTGAGAAAGAAAAAGAGCCAGGGTATGTATCTGGGTGCACTGGTCTACCTGTCTTCACCTCTGGAATGTCCTCTAACCAAACCCTGGAGATAACCCAGCAGAAAATACGCCAAAAGTTCCTGACTAGGTCACAAACTTGTTTCAGCATTCTTATTAATATTTGTGTCTCGTTGATTCTCCTGTCTTGCCCTCTCTTAAAGTGGTATGATTATATTTTCATCTTTTAGTCAAGTGTTTGGATAATTAAAGGGGGAAAAGCAGCATCTAACATCATAAAAGTTTACTCTAGTGTACTCAATTGATGACAATGTGTCAGAATTAAGAAAAAAACTAGCAAAACAATTTTTGGTTCAATGACAGAACATATTGTTCCTTGTTCTTTTTATATTTTCTTGTTGTTTAGGTGAAAGTTTGCAGAGTTAATTGTTGTAATTTATGCCATAGAATCAGAGCCAACTCCTAGCTAACCTGCTAGCAGGTTTTCTTTCAGAGGCAATTAAATGCACAGGAGGAAACTGTCCATCCTTCTCCCACAGAGCAGCTAGTGGCTTCGAACCATGTCCCTTTGGGATTGCAGCACAGTTTCTTACCACTAGACCCTTAGGGCTCTCTAGTTAGATTAGAATCCCATTTAGCAATTGTTTCCCACATTATTTTTATTTTATATTCATTTTCATAGAAAATTTGTATACATTGTGCATAATTTATATACATTGTGTTTCAACAACTCCATACACTTTGTGTTTTATATAATCATTGGTTTTCATACAATCACTCACATACTTTGTGTTTCAGCTACATTGTGTTTTCTACAATCATTCAAATACATTATGTTTTATGGAGTTAATTATTACTGATCTATGCCTTTTAAAACCCCCATCTCACCAAATCCTCATTATACTTTGTCTGTTCCTTCAACCCCCATCCATGCACTAATCTCTCCTGCCCCAGTAATTTTCCCAATTTCCCCTTCTCTCCTTCCTTTTACTTTTCAACATATATCCTGTTCCTTTTTTGATAATTGCAATAGCCATATTGTCCTTTCATAAAAAAAGCATTCCATGCAAAACAACTATGAGACATCATCTCACCCCAATAACAATGGCAAAATTCAACAGAGCAGCAAACAACAAATACTGGTGAGGTTGTGGAGAAACTGAAACCCTTATTCACTGTTGGTGGGAGTGTAAAATGGTGCAACTACTATGGAAGGCAGTATGGCACTTTCTCAAAAAATTGGAAATAGAAATACCATTTGACCCAGCAATTCCACTACTGGAAATATCCCTAAAAACAAAACAAAACAGAACTGCCACCAAGCAGATAAATGCACACTCATGCTTATTGCTGCATTGTTCACAATAGCAAAGAGATGCAAACAACCCAAATGCCCATCAACAAATGAATGGATAGAGAAGCTGTGATATATTCACACAATGGAATACTATGCAGCATTGAAAAAACAAGGAACTCATAAAATATTATACAAATGGGTGACCCTGAAGGACAATATGCTGAGTAAACTGTTTCTATCACAAAATGACAAATACAGCATAATGCTACTGTTATAAAACAGGACTGACATCGGGGTTAGGAGGAAATGAAGAAAAAAGGGGATAAATAATGTGCACTACACTGAAACAGATAAGGGAAAAAACTGCTTAAAAGAATATATAATTAGGTATTATTTGCATGACAACAGTACAGAATAAGAGCTTCATAGTAAAGTGGACTGGGATGTGGGTGGAGAATTGTACAACAATAAAAGAATTTTTTTTCAAACAGAAAAGTGAATGGGGGGCGGGCAGAGAGGAAAATGTACAACAATGAATGAATGGAAATCCAAGTTCTCAATAAACTTTCATTAAAATCTCAATTAAAGAAATATTCTGTGACATTGATTACAACATTCTCCATGTGTCATCATTTTCATTCTTTCCATTCTGTTGTGCTTATATTGGTCTAGTTTCTTGCCCCCTCTTTGTCCTCTTATCTTTGCTTTTCTTTTTTATTTCTTTTTTTTTATATGTGTGTACCATCAGATCAGATCAGACTGTTATAGGAGAAGATTGTCTGTCCCTCCTTCTCCAGTAGAGCATCTGGTGGATTTGAATCGCTCACCTCTGGGATTGCAATGCAGTTTCTTGCCACTAGTCCACCAGAGCTCGCCTCATCTTTGCTTTTCTTGACAATTTGGTCTTATATACTTGATTGTTTAAGGGAGCATATTAATTATGGATGTTATAAGACAACCTATTATGTGACTTTCAGAAATAAATCCGTTTCAAATACAAAAAATATCTTAAATCCATCATCTTGAAGGTTTCTCTAGTCTATATCCAGTAAGTCTGGACCTTTTCAGAATTTTCATTTTGTTTTACTTTTTTTTCCATTCTGAGACCTCCTATTTTATCCCTGGTGAGTTGGTGGTGGTAACTGTGAATCATTTATTTCTCTGGTTTTCTATTAGTCTTAAGAATTGATATTTTTTTAAAAAATTATTTCAATTGCAGTGGAAGATGGCAGCAGTGGAGAGCATAGTGTGAAGAGCCAGAGAGTACTTCATGCTGCATAGAGACCGACCATCACAGCATGACATGAACAGTAGGAATTTTAATCAGAACTTTTGTTAACACATTATTTTAGAAGCTATAAAAACTTAACACCCTGCCACACTGCGGTCCCATTGTGGACCCGGCAAAAGTTGGAACCCGCTAGCTGAGCTGCTTTGGGACTCACCTGAAAGGAAAAGGGTTAGTGGGGAAATTGCCTGAATTCTCTTAAGCCCCACTAAAACCTGGTTGGTCTGTTGCATGAAGTGGAAAACAGAAATTGAATCATAACTTTTGTTGAAACTTTTAGTATTGGAACTGTAAGAACACAGCTGCAGCTGCACAGACTAGGCAAAACCTGGAAGCCACTAGATGAGCTTATATGGGACACATTTGAAAGGGAAAGCTTAGTGGGGAAATTGGCTTA
The DNA here is from genome assembly GCF_000299155.1 of Elephantulus edwardii. Taxonomy (NCBI): domain Eukaryota; kingdom Metazoa; phylum Chordata; class Mammalia; order Macroscelidea; family Macroscelididae; genus Elephantulus; species Elephantulus edwardii. The sequence goes on along the minus strand of NW_006399901.1, from coordinate 3,687,449 downwards.
ATTCTCTTAAGCCCCACTAAGACCCAGTGGGTCTGTTATGTGATGTGGACAGTAGGAATTTGAATCAGAACTTTTGTTGGATTAAACTCGGAATGAGTACATAGCCTCAGTTGCATTCTGGGCCACATTTTGATCAGCAAAAGCCAGAAACTGCTAGCTGAGCTTCTGAGGGACCCATCTGAAAGGGGTACCTTGGTGGTGAAATTAGCTAAATTCTCTAAAGCACTGTGACGTGGACAGTAGGAATTTGAATAAGAACTTTTGTTGGATTAGACTCAGAACGATATGAACACACAGCCTGGATTGCACTCCGGTCCACATTTCAGTGCACACTCTGGATCAGCAAAAGCTGACCCATTTGAAAGGGGAAAGCTTAGTGGAGAAATTGGCTGAATTCTCTTAAGCCCTACTAAAACCCAATGGGTCTGTTGTGTAACATGGACAATAGGAATTATAATAAGAAGTTTTATCGATACAAATAGTTTTAGGAACCACAGGACCTTAAACCCATACTGCTTTACAGAAAAGTGACTGAGTCTTCACTGGTCCTGCTAGACCCAAGACCTTGCCTGGGCGAGGGCACTGGGTAGTGCAGCTGGGTAGGGGCCACTGAGTGAGAACTGCTGAGTGGGAGACAGACAGCTGGAATTTGATCAGGGACCTCAGTTGTGAGCACACCTGGGCAGCTAAGGTCTGAGTGAGGTCCCTCAAGTGGTTGACCCATCCTGGTGATTATTTCACCCTCCTGCCTGCCCCATCCCATTTGGCTCCACACCTGTGCTTACACGACCAGTCAATCAACCTGCCTTTAATCCAGAGCACCTGGATCTGACTTAGCTACAAAAGGCTGCTCTCACAGGCTCTGAACTGACCTTTTACTTGAGTTAGAAATTCAGAGAAATTGTCTTCAGATCAAGAATATATCAATGTCTTGAAGAAAACAAGCTACCCTACACCCTACACAAATGCAAAACAAAATGTTACCACCAAAGGGTGACACAGTAGCAATGGATATCCTAAAGCCAGAAAGTCTGATGGAACTTTCTGACACAGAATTTAAAAGAATAATGATTGAATATGTTCAATGGATAAAAAACAAACTCGAAGAACTACAGGAAACTACAAGCAAAAACCAGGAGGAGCTAAAAAAACCAATCCAGAACAATGCAGATAAAACAAACGAGGCACTAGAGGCACTGGAAAACAAGAAGCCACAATCCAAAATACGAGGTCCAATGTTCCAGATGCTGTCAACATGATGGAGGGACACATAAATAGAATTGAAGAGATAGAACAGAGAACCAGTGAAATAGAAGATAGAATTGTCACTACTGATCTGCTAGAGCAAAAAGCAAAATCAAAAAGAAAGGAAAAAGAAGAAAATCTAAGAATAACGTGGGACACCATCAAGAGAAACAATATGCACATCATTGGAATCCCAAAACAGGCAGAAACAAGTAAAGACACTGAAAAAGTTGTGCAAGAATTACTAGAGGAAAACTTCCCAGGCATAATGAAGAATGAGAGAATATATATTCAAGAAGCTGAGCAAACACCATATAGAATAGACCTCAAAAGAAAAACACCAAGGCATATCATAGTTAAGTTTGCCAGAACCAAAGATAAGGAGAGAATCCTGAAAGCAGCAAGAGAGAAACAAAGAGTAACCTACAAAGGAGAACAGATAATATTGAGTGCCAATTTCTCAGCAGAAACCAGGCGTGCAAGAAGAGAGTGGAAAGACATATATCAAACACTTAAAGAACACAACTGTCAACCAAGAATACTGTACCCAGCAAAATTATCCATCAAATATGAAGGGGAGATCAAGATATTCCCAGAAAAACAGAACCTAAGAGAGTTTGTAAAAACAAGACCAGCATTGCAGGAAACAGAGAGATCTCCTTCTTGCAGAGTTATCACAGACAGCAGCATGGACCAAAGTAACTAGCATAGCAACAACACCAAAAAGCATTCAACAAAATGAAAGCAATAAAACCCTGCCTTTCAATAATCACACTGAATGTGAATGGTTTGAATGCACCAATGACGAGAAGAAGAGTAGCAGATTGGATAAAAAGCCAAAATCCATCAATATGCTGTCTACAAGAGACACACCTAAAAAGTGAAGATAAAGAAAGACTAAAAATAAAAGGATGGGAAAAAATATACCAAGCAAATGGCAACCAGAAAAAAGCAGGAGTAGCAATATTAATCTCCGATAAAATAAATTTCAAAGCAAAAATCATCACAAAGGATGAGGAAGGTCACTACATAATGATTAAAGAGTCAATAGGACAAGAGGACATAACAATAATAAATATCTATGCACCAAATGAAAGACCTGCAAAATATATTAAACAAACATTAACAAAACTGAAAAAGGAAATAGACAACACTACGATAGTAGATGGAGACTTCAATACTCCTCTCTCAAGGATAGATAGAACTACCAGGAAAAAACTCAACAAAAATTCTCAAGAATTAAACTACACAATAAACCAACTTGACCTCATAGATATTTATAGGCTAATGCACCCCCAAAATATACAGTATACCGTCTTCTCCAATGTGCATGGAACATTCTCTAGAATAGATCACATTGTAGGTCACAAGGCAAGCATCAATAAATTCAGAAACATAGAAATAATTCAAAGCATTTTCTCAGACCACAATGCTACAAAATTAGAAAGAGGATAAAGGAGGCTGAACAACACCTTGCTTGAACATGACTGAGTACTACAAGAAATAAAAAAAATGGCATAAAAAAGTTTCTTGAAACAAATGACAATGAAAACACCACTTAGAAAACCTCTGGGGAAATAGTTACAGCAGTAATCAGAGGTCAATTTATAGCAATGAGCGAACACATCAAAAGGAAAGAAAAAGAGACCATTGACTCTCTAAACCAACATCTCCAGCAAATTGATAGTCTAAAAGTATTATATTTTAGGGCATTATTTTTATCGTAGGAGTATGCAATGAGGGTTGTAGAGTGGATTATATTTGGGGCTAGGGGGTGGGGTTTGGGGAGGTGCGGGGGGAGGGATTGTGTACCAATGAGGGAGTTTTTCTTTTGCTTTTCAAGGAGAGGAGCAAA
>NW_006399901.1:3680020-3680973 GCF_000299155.1 Elephantulus edwardii | reverse complement strand
AATAAAAATGAAAAAAATTATTTCATGTTCATCTGCTGTAAATAAGTACAGAACAATAGTTGGGCCGTAACACTTGGTCAACATCTATGCACCAAATGATGGACCTGCAAAATAATAACAGTTTACAGACATGAAGAAGGGACAGACATCACACCAAAAAAGTGATAGGAAACTTTAATACACCACTCTCATTAAAAGATAGGTCAACCCAAATGAAATTCATTAAAGATGTAATGATCAACAATTTGCCAACTCCACCTTGTGGATGTTTTCAGAGCACTACACTTAATTAAAACTCAATTAACTTTCTTTTCATGTACACATCATACAATCTCCAGAATTTATATATATTAGGACACAAAAGGCTCACCAAATTTTTTTTTAAACCTTAAAGTATTGCAAAGTATCTTTTCAGACCACAATGTTATACAACTAGAAAGTCATAAAAACAAAATAAACAAACAAGAGAAGGGGGGAGGGGGAACACACACGTGGAAGCTAAATGATACCCTGAAAGGACACAATTTGGTTACAGAACAAATAAAACATTAAAAGTTCCTCAAAGCAAATGAAAGTTAAATATAACATATCAAGCCTCTGGGATACAGCTAAGGCAATTTGAAGGGGGCAGTTCAGAGTAATCAACAAATGCATTAAAAAGGAAGAAGCAAAATTAACAACATAACTTCTCTATGAAATAGAAATTTGCAACAAGCTAATCCAACACACTCTACATTAAAGGAAATTATAAGGACAAGAGCTGAAATCAATAGATAGAAAGAAACAAAAGACTGAAACCATCAACAAGATTAGGAGTTGGCCTGGCTTTTCAAAAGAATCAATAAAATAGTAGAACTATTTGAATTTTGTAAAATCAATGACTTATTCATTGCAAATACATTTTATAAGAGACACAAACGCAGGTTATACACATGGACTTCACCTGATGGTAT
>NW_006399901.1:3665360-3677945 GCF_000299155.1 Elephantulus edwardii | reverse complement strand
ATGGATTGATTCGGTGACTGGGGTAATCAGGATGGGTGTGTCAGAGGCAGTGCGGTTGGCGCAGGATAGAGCAGGGTTTAGGGCTGTTGTGCATACTCGACGGCACATAACAACAACAACAACACAAAACAAAGTCAAAACAAAGCAATCTAGCCAAAATGGCTTTACAATTCAATTCTACCAAACTTTCAGAGACCTATCACCAGTTCTACTTAAATATTAAAAAAAAAATAAAAATAGAAAAAGGAACACTCCCAGAGTTATTTTATGAAGTAAGCATAACCCTTATAAAAAAACCAGGCAAAAATATTACAAAAAAGGAAAACTACAGATGACTATCTCTCTGAGTACTGATGCAAAAATCCTTACAAAATGCATGCCAATAGTGTATAAAACAGTACATAAAAAATAACTCATCATGACCAAGTGGAATTCATAACAGGTATGGGTCATATTCAACATAAGAAAAGCAATCAATATAATTCACATTAACAAAGTGAAAAACAAGAACTACATGATTCTATCAACTGACACAGAAAAGGACATTGACAAAATCCAACACCCCTTCCTGATTAAAACACTCAACAAAATAGAAACAGAAGATAATTTCCTCAACACAGTGAGAAGAAAATATGCAAGACCAAATGTAACATATTCTCAACCAGACCAGACAATCACCATTACTGTGCAATATTGTATTTGGAAGTACTTGCTAGGGCAATAAGAAAAAAGAAGAAAATAAAAGAGAGGCATCCAGATCAGCAAATAAGTGGTAAAACTGTTGTTATATTCAGATATTATGAAAATGTACACTGTGACATTAAGCCAAAGGTACCTTTTTTTTTAGACATTACCTTAGCCCCCTGCTGATCTACACCTTAATATCACACACGTTCTTCCAAGCTATCAACAGCTGTGGGACTAGGATGAGAGAACAAGTGCTTTCCACACTAGGCAACAAGACTTAAGGAAGACTGGAGCAAGACCCTGGTGGCAAGACCCTGGTGATAGTGGTTGAAGATTATGGCTTTGCTGTGGCAAAGTGTAACATGAGGGGCCCTGAGATAAAAGCCATAGTTAAAGGCTTAGCTGTATTTCTTGGCTAATTAAGGAGAAGCTGCCTGCTCTGAGGAAAACCTCCCTGGATGACTGAGGAAACTAGAAGCCAACTACAAATTGAGTCAACAATGAATAAACAAACCTCTTGCTACTGTTTTGGCTCTAAGGCACTATGGCACCAGGCTACAGCCTCTTTATCTGCTTTCTATTCCAGAGTGGTGAGAGGCTGTGTAATTCTCACTCCCTCTCGCCCTTTCAGAAAGATGCTTACAGCCCTGTGCTCCCAAGTCCTGTTTACTACTCTTTAGACATACCCAGAAAAACCCAAATACTCAACAAAAAAACTGTTAGACCAATTTAGTAAAGTGGCAGGATATAAAAACAATATACAAAAATCAGTGGGATTCCTCTATAGTAACAAAGAAAACATGAGAAAAAAGCAAATACCATTTATAACAGCCAACTACAAATTGAGATACTCGGGAATAAGCCTAACTAGAAACACAGAAGACCTCTATAAGGAAAACTACAAAACATTACTACCAGAAATAATGATCAAAATGGAAAAATACTGCCTGATCAACGATAGGACTATTCAGCATAGTAAAAAGAATGCTATCAAAAGCAATCTACATGTTTAATGCAATCCCAGTAGGATCCAGCTCGTTTTACAAAGAGATAGAAAAGGTTATTAACACATTTATTTACAAAAGAAAGACACCTGAACAAAGCAAAGGATTTCTGAAAAACAAAAATAAAGGGAGAGGCGTAGCACCTCCTGATCTCAAAATCTACTACACAGTGGTAATAATCAAAAAAGCATGATTCTGGTACAATGACAGACAGACCAATGGCATAGAATCTAGAACCTAGAAAATATCCCATCTACAAAAACGGTTGGAGCAATATGTCAATAGAGTACTGCCAGATGTGCAGGCTGGATTTAGAAGAGGTCATGATACTAGGGATATTATAGCTAATGTTAGATGTATCTTGGCAAAAAGCAAAGAATACCAAAGGAATGTCTATCTGTGCTTCATAGACTATGCAAAGGCTTTTGACTATGTGGATCACAACAAGCTATGGCTGACTCTAAGAAGAATGGGAGTCCCAGATCATTTGATTGTGCTTATGGGAAACCTATACTTGGACCAAGAGACAGTCGTCAGAACAGAGCAAGGAGACACTACATGGTTCAAAATAAAGAAGGGGGTTCATCAGGGATGTATTTTGTCTCCATACTTTTTCAATCTATATGCAGAACAGATCATCCGAGATGCTGGGCTGTATAAGGAAGAATGTGGCATCAGGATTGGTGGAAGAGTCATCAACAACCTGTGTTATGTAGATGCCACAACCCTGCTTGCTGAAACTGAGGAGGACCTGAAGCACTTGCTGCAGAAGGTCAAGGACTGCAGCCTTCAATAGGGATCATCAGTATGGCAGCATTAGTATGGACGGTGGAGATTGAGATAGTTAACAGTTTTCGTTTACTTGGCTCCACAGTCAATACTCTTGGTAACAGTAGCCAGGAAATCAAGAGAATTCAGCTGTGAGTGACCCTCTCAAGAGTACTGAAGAGCGATGATGTCAAGCTAGAGACTAAGTTGCTCCTGTTCTAGGCTATAGTCTTCGAATTACATGCTATCCATCAGAGAGTTGGACAGTAACTAGGGATGATAAAGATAATTGATGCCTTTGAGCTGCTATGCTGGAGAAGAGTTGAATGGGCTGCTAGGAGAACCAACAGGTTTGTCCTGGAGAGGGTGAAGCCAGAATACTCATTGGAGTCAATGATTCTGAAGCTTTGTCTGACGTACTTTGGGCATGTTGCAAGGAGGTACTGGTCCTTGGAGGGACTGGTCCTTGGAGAGGGACATCATGTTTGGGAGAGTGGAGGGAGAGCTCAAGAGAGAAAGACCCTCGATGACATGGATCGATTCTGTAATTGGGGTGGTGGAAATGAATGTGTCAGAGACAGTAAGGTAAGCACAGGATAGAGCAGCATTTAGGGCTCTTTACATAGGTTTACTATTAGTCGCAAGCAACTCAACGGCACATAACAGCAACGACAAAACAATCTATGGTCGACTGATATTCAACAATGAAACAAAACTACCAAATGGAGAAATTACAACCTCCTCAACAAATGGTACTGGCAAAACTGGACTTCTACACCTAGAAAGTAGAAGCAGGATTCATATCTCACACCATACACAAAAACCAACTCAAGGTGGATCAGAGATCTAGTGGTAAACCCTACAGTAATACAAATCATGAGAGACAAAATGAGACCAAACTGAGAAGACCAAGCCAATGGTATAAGTAGGCTGGCAAATATAGTCAGAAATGAAAAGCCAGGAGAAGATAACATCAATGAATGGGACCTTCTAAAGATTAATCTCTGTGTACATCAAAACTTTTTCCAGTCAGATGAAAAGAAATTCTATAGACTGGAGAAAAATATTTAGCAATGCTGTCTCAGACAGGAATCTCATAACAAAAGTTTACAGAACACTACAGGACCTCCAAAAGAAAAAGACTGATAACACAATCACAAAATATGCAAAAGGCATGAAAATACTTTTCACAGAGGAAAATATTCAGATGGCCAACAAACACGTGAAGAAACACTCAAAATCACTGACAATCAGACAGATGTAAATCAAACTACAATGAGATACCATCTCAACACAGTAGCAGTAGCAAAGTTTAACATAAACACAGCAAACAATAAATGTTAGAAAGGATGTGGAAAGATAAGAGCACTCACACACTCTTGGTGGGATTGTAAAATGGTACAACCAGTCTGGAAGACAGCTTGTTGGTTCCTCAAATGGATGAACATACAAATCCCATATGGCCCATCTATTCCACTGCTAGGAATATAATATACCCTGAGGAAAATGGAAGTAAGACACAAATGGAGGTATTTTTTACACCAATGTTCATAGCAGTAATATTCACAATAGCAAGAAATCAGAAATAATCCAAATGCTTATCAACCAAAAAACGGATTGAAAAATTGGGGTATGTTCATACAACAGTATACTTAGCAGCACTGAGGAACAAATATTTCTTAAATATTGTATAACATAGGACATTTTGGAGAAAGTTATTCTGAGTGAACTAATTCTGACCCATATGGACAAATACTGCATAAGATCATTATTGTAAAAGTAGGAAAATGACTAGTAAAATGTGTATAAATATATCCAGAAAGTGACAGAGGATTGAAAAAGAAGAAAAAGTGGAAATCTGTGGGATAGCAGAGTTTAGTGGGTGGACGAGGTGAAGAAAGAGGAAAGATTCAATAAGGACTCAGAAGACTAATAATAGGCATAGATTAATAGTAATTAATTATATTAAATACAATGTATATGAATGATTATATGAAACACAATGTAAATGAAAAATTGTATAAACAATGTACTTGAATGAAACACAAAGTAAACAAATATACGTATGCAAGCCAATAAAATATTTTTTTAAAATCCTCTTTCTCTTACTTTCTCTTATTTCTATTGTAATATCATCCATATCATTCTTTATTTTAGTTCTTTACATTTTCTCATTATTGTCATTTTGATCAATGGTTTATCAATTTTATTGATCCTTTCAAAGAATTGACTCTTAATCTTGTGAACTTTTATCCATTTTTTATTTGTTTTATTTCCACTCTGGTCTTTATTCTGGAAGCTATTCTCTTCTTCTGTTACTCATTTTCCATTTGTTCAAGTTGTCAGGTAAATTATCAGTTACAGAAATTTCTTATTTTTTAATGTGTGCATCTGCTGCTATGAATTTTCCTCTAAGCACTGTTTTAGCTGTTACCCAAAGGTTTGGCTATATTGTGTTTTTCTTTTCATGGAATTCTAAGAATTTCTAAATTTCCTTTTAAGTGAGCTCTGGTAGTCTAGTGGCAAGAAGCTGCATTGCAATCCTGAAGGCACATGGTCCAAATCCACTAGCTATTCCACAGGAGAAGGATGAGCAATCTCTTCCCAAGAAATTAACTGTTTCTGAAAACCTACAGGCAGGTCAGTTATGGGTCAATTCTGACTCTACAGTACACAACAACTACTCAAAAACTATTAAGTTAGATATTATTGATTCTTCATATTTATTTTTTTTTTCTTGTCCTTTCTGTGACTAATTTCTAGTTTTAGAGTGTCATTGAAAAATCTTTGTGCTATTCTGTTTTTAAGTTATGGAATAAGGCTTGCTTCATGGCCTAAAATATGGGATGTCCTGGAGAATTATACCTCTTTGCATGCACAGATTGATGGTGAGTGACTCAATGAATTTTAGTGCATGTGCAACTGCCTGAGTAGAAAATGCAGCTGAACAAGTGTTGGATACAGGCACTAGAACATCCTGCTTATCATTTGGCAGAGGCACAGGTGATAATTTTTTCCACTATGGTTTGTCTAAAATTGACACTACCCCAATGTGTCTGGCTTGGAATAAACAGCTAGAATTGTTGCTACATATCTTTCCCCCACAACCCATCCACTACCCCAATTCTTCTCTCTGATTCTGCCACTCATAACCCACCACTATGCTAGGGACTCACCTTACATTATCCAATCTCATGTGTGAGTTTCATCCTGGATCCTTGTATGTTTATTGTCTATCAGATCTCAATATGGTATGTACACACAGCTAAAGCAGATCACAAATTTCGCCATTTTTCACTATCATTAATCACAGTGCTCACGTATAATAATATTGAGTCTTCTCTTTTTCTTGGTTCTAGTCTTGGTTCTGGGCCTGTCTCTGACTATCATAGTGGGTGGAAATAGAATAATGTCTATATCTGGGTGGCAACAATGCTTATGTTCCTAATAAAAGTTAGTGAGATCAGCAGAAGGCAGCATTAAAAGAAGCATACAATGAACTCACCAGTGACTGTGTAAAGAGCTGTGATAGCTAAAAGGATAAAGATTGCCAGGTAAAGGTCCAATCCCAAGGCCAGCTTGATGAATATGGCTCCAGAAAATATGTTACCCTGAAAAGAAACAGTTGTGATGGAAAAGAAATAGTTTACAGCTCTGATTTCTCTGGTTCAATGTCCACACTCTTCTCCTATCTGACTTCAATTCACAGTGATAACTTATTTAGCATCTCAATTTGTGATCTTTACTCTCTCTGTTCCATGTCCTCACAGCACATAGTTTATTGCTCATTTAAGACATTAATTAAATAAGGTGGTGTGTTCTGCACTTTTCTCAGTGGCAAGAACTTAGCATATTTATAAGAACACTCTTCACTGTGACAAAAAGGTTTTTTCCACATATTTTTAAAGCAAATATTCTTGTTTCCTAGTGAAGATTTTCACAATTACGTCCGTTTATCATACTTCTGGTACAATCATATTTGAGATTGTTTCAGAGAATGAATCCAATAATGATTTGATCTGTGTTCTGATAAAACTTAAGCTGTTTGTTAGTAGCTACATTTTCCTTGAGTTCTTGAAGAAATTCATCCCACCCCATTGTACTCCCCAAAACTATCTATAAGGTATTTTTGTTGTTTCAGTCATCTGAGTGATATAAGGCTTGCTGTTATTACACTATCAAGTCAACTATAGTTTATACAAACTCTATGAACAGCAGATCCTATCTATCATACACCATCTTCACAAGTTCCAATATGATCGAGCCCATTATTATCATCACTGTGACAATCCTTCTTGTTGAGGTTCACCTTCTCTTTCTCTGACCCTCCACCTTTCCTAGTTTTATGTCTTTTTCAATATCATTGCTATCAAACAAATCTTGCTGAAGATTATTTTTAATTGGCTTTGACAGTAAACTGACAGAAACTACAAGAAATTCAAGCTGGATTCAGAAGTAAGATTCAGAACTTATTCAAACAAGCAAAGCACTTCTGAAAAACAAAAATGAAGTGGGAGGTGTAACACCTCTTAATCTGAAACTGTATTACAGTCATAATAACTAAAACAGCATGGTACTGGTACAATGACAGACACACAGACCAGTGGAACAGAATTGAGAACCCAGTAATCAACCCATCTACTTATCATCAATTGATATTTAAGAAGGAAACAAAATCAACCAAATAGGGGAAGTGATAGCCTCTTTAACAAATTTGTTCCCATTCCAAAGAAAAGTGATCCAACAGAGTATGGAAATTATTAAACAATATCATTAATATTACATGCAAGCAAGATTCTGCTGCAGATTACCCGAAAACAACTGGAATAGCACAGCAACAGAGGACTGCCAGAAGTGCAGAAGGGGTTATAGTACTAGGAATATTGTAGTTAATGTTAGATGGATCTTGGCTGAAAGCAGGGAATACCAGAGGAATGTCTATCTGTGTTTCATTGATGATACAAAGGTGTTTGACTGCAAACTGTGCCTAACTCTGAGAAAAATGTGAATCCCAGAACACTTGATCACGCTAATGTGAAACCTATACTTGCACCAGGAGGCAGTCATCAGAACAGAGTAAGGAAACACTGTATGTTTCAAAATTGGGAAGGATGTATGCCAGGGATGTGTCCTATCTCCATACCTTTAAATATATATGCAGAACAAATTATCTGGGAGGCTGGGTTGTATGAGGAGAACTGTGGCATCAGGATTGGAGGAAGATTCATCAACAATCTGCCTTACACAGATGACACAACCCTGCTTGCTGAAACTGAGGGGGACCTGAAGTGCTTGCCGTAGAGGGTCAAGTATTGCAGCCTCCAATATGGATTGAGGCTCAATATCAAGAAAACAAAGATTCTCACCACTGGGCCAATTGGCAGCATCATGATAGATGGTAAAGAGATTGAGATTGTTCACAGACTTAGCTTGCTTGGCTCCACCATCAACACTCTTGGCACCAGGAGATTGGCTTTAAAAGATATATCGTGATGGGACACTCTGCTGTCATAGACCTCTCCAAAGTACTGAAGAGCAATGAGGTCACTCTGGACACTAAGATGTGCCTGATACAGGCCATGGTCTTTGCAATTTTATGCATCAGAGAGCTGGACAATGACTAGGGATGATAGAAGGAGAATTGATGCCTTTGAGCTGTGGTGTTGGAGAAGAGTATTGAATATACCATGGACTGCTAAGAAAATGAACAGATCATCCTGGATAGGGTTAAACCAGGCTGCTCCTTGGAGGCAAGGATTCTGAAGCTTTGTCTGCCATACTTTTGACATGTTGAAAGGAGGGACTAGTCCTTGGAGAGGGACATCATGCTTGGGAGGGTGGAGGGAAAGTGCAGGAGAGGAAGGCCCTCTATGAGTTGGATTGATTCAGTAACTGGGGTAATAAAGGTAGGTGTGCTGGAAACAGTGAGATTGGTACAAGATAGAGCAGGGGTTAGGGCTGTTGTGCATAGGGTCATTATGTGTCACAGGCTACTCAAGTGCACATAACGACAACTTCCAGAAGCAGGATCCACATGCCACACCATACACAAAAAACAACTCAAGGTGCATCAGAAACCTGAGAGTAAAGCTCAAAACCCTAAAGATCAAAAGAGATAAAATGAGGCCAAACATAGAAGGCCTGTTGTTGTTGTTATGTGCCTCAAGTTGCCTGCGACTCATAGCAACCCCATGTACAACAGCCTTAAACTCTGCTCTATCCTGTGCTGATCTTGTTGTCTCTGATACCACTAGGTATCCCCTAGTCACTGAGTTAATCCATCTCATTCAGAGTCTCCCTCTCTTGCACTGTCCCTCCATCCTCCCAAGCATGACGTCTCTCTCCTAGAACTGATCCCGCCTTGCAACATGTCCAAAGTATGTCAGATAAAGCTTCAGAATCCTTGCCTCCAAGATGCAGCCTGGCTTCACACTCTCTAGGATGAACTTGTTTGTTTTCTTAGCAGTCCATGGTATATTCAACACTCTTCTTCAGCACCATAGCTCAAATGCTTCAATTCTCCTTCTATCATCCCTAGATATTGTCCAACTTTCCAAGTAATTGTAAAGACCAAGGCCTGTATCAGGTGCACTTTAGTCTCCAGACTGACTTCATAGCTCTTCAATACTTTGGAGAGGTCTCTGACAGCAGATTTTCCCCAATGCAATTCATCTTTTCATTTTCTGGCTGCTGGTGCCAAGAGTGTTGATTGTAGAGCCAAGCAAACTGAAGCTGTAAATTACCCTATGGTAAAAAAAAAAAAAGGAAAAAGGAAAAAAGCAAAGCTGAAAAATATAGCTAGAAATATAAAAAAAGAGAAGATAACTTCAATTAATGGACTTTCTACAAATCAAGTCCTTGTATGCATTAAAAAACTTTTCCTAACACTGGACCAATTGGCAGCATCAGGATGGATGGTGAAGAGAATGAGATTGTTCACAGCTTTAGTTTGCTTGGCTCCACAGTCAACACTCTTAGCACCAGCAGCCAAGAAATTAAAAGACATATTGCCATGGGAAAGTCTGCGGTTAGGGACCTCTCCAAAGTACTGAAAAGCAGTGGTGTCTCTCTGGAGACTAAGGTGTGCCTGATACAGGCCATGGTTTTTGCTATCACTTGCTATGCATCAGAGAGTTGGACAGTGACCAAGGAGGATAGAAGGAGAATTGATGCCTTTGAGCTGTTGTGCTGGAGAAGAGTATTGAGGGTACCATGGGCTTCTAGGAAAACAAATAGATTCATCCTGGAAAGGGTTAAACCAGGCGGCTCCCTGTAGGCAAGGATTCTGAGGCTCCGTCTAACATACTTTGGACATGTTGTAAGGAGGGACCAGTCCTCGGAGAGGAAAATCATGTTTCTTAGGGTAAAGCAACAGCGCAGGAGAGGAAGGCCCTTTATGAGGTGGATTAATTCAGTGACTGGGGTAATCGGGATAGGTGTATTGGAGACAGTGCAATTGGCACAGGACAGAGCAGAGTTTAGGGCTGTTGTACATAGGGTCACTATGAGTCGCAAACGACTCAACAGCACATAACAACAACAACAAGAAGGATGAAAAGAAAGCCTACTGTCTGGGGAAAAAAATTGACAATTTCATCTTAGACAAGGGTGTTACAATGAAAGTTTACAAAATACTACAGGGCCCCCACAAAAAAAAAGACTGATAACCCAATTACAAAATCGGCAAAAGACATGGAAAGACTTTTCACAAAGTAAGACGTTTGGATGGCCAACAAATACTTGAAGATTGCTCAAAATCACTGGCATAAGAGAGATGCAAATAAAAAAACCACAATGAGATGCCACCCCACTCCAGTTGCAGTGGCAAAGTTTACAAGGCCAAGTTTATAGCAAGCAATAAATGTTGGAGATGTTATGATGAGATTAGAACTCTCATTCACTGCTGGGCACACTGGAAAATTGAAAAACTACTCTGCAAGGCAGTTTGGTGTTTCCTCAAAAAGCTGAATACAGACATTCCATATGACCCAGCTATTTAAGTGTGAATATTTGTACACATATGATCCTAGCAGTATTATTCACATTAGCAAGAAAATGGAACCAACTCAAATGTCCATCAACCAAAAAATAGATTGAGAAATTGTGGTACATTCCCATGATAGAATACTATGCAACACTCAGCAACAATGATGTTGAAAAATACTATACAACATGGAAGAAGCTGGAGAGCATTATGCTGAGGGAATGAATTCAGTTTCATAAAGACAAATACTGCATAAGTCCATTATTGTAAAAATATATATATAACTAGCAAGATGTGTTCAGAAGTCCAAAAAGAGTAGGGGGCTGAGGATTAAGATGAAGATGAGGATGAAGGATGAAGATGGAAGGAAATTATGGGGCAGGGTTGCAGAGTTTTGTGGGTGCAGAGAGAGGTGGAAGGAATTAGGAAAGATCTAGTGGGGACTTGAAAAGACTGATAATAGAGGACATATATCAATGGTGATTAATTTTATAAAACACACTGTATGTGAATGATGATATTAAATGCAATATGAATGAATGGATGAATGTGTGAAGTAAAATGTATACAAATTTTGTACACAAACCAGTAAAAAATAAAAATACTTTTTTTAAAAAGAGCAAGATGAGCAGAAGATTTGAAATAGCAGCTACAGAAGACAAAGCAAAAAATTATAATGCAATATGAAAAAGTCAGAGAATTTAAAAAGTAACTCATTTAGCATTTCTCAAGCTGAATGAACTGAAAAGCAAATTCAATCCTCAAGTTGCAATACAGAGAGACTCTACGAGGAAAAATCTTAAATTATTCAGGAAGCATCAAAAGAAGGTGGAGGAAATACTTGGGATTGGTACAAAAAAGAATTGGTCAACACTGAAACGTTTCCAGAAGTGTTCATAATAAAATGTAAGTAGTGGTGAAGTAAGAAATACAAGCTGCACTGAAAACATTGGCAAAAAATGAGGTCCCATGACTCAATAGGATATCAACTGATATGTTTCAGGTAACAGATGCCGTGCTGGACATGGTCACCAGTCTGAGCCAGAAATTTGGAAGCCAGCTTCTTGGCCAACTGACAGAAAGATTCATATTTGTTCCCATTTCTGAGGAAGACAATAAATAGAATGTAAAAATTATCAAACATATAATAGTACTTGTTGTTAGGTTCCATCGAGTCAGAACCGAACCATAGCAGATTGGATTAAAAAACAAATCCATCAATATGTTTTCTACAAGAGACACATCTGAAAAATGAACATAAAGAAAGACTAAACATAAAAGGATGGGAAAATATATACCAAGCAAATGGTAACCAAAAAAGAAAAAAGCAGGAGTAGCGATACTAATCTCTGATAAAATAAATTTCCATGCGAAAACCATCACAAAGGACAAAGAGTCAAAGGGTCAAGAGAACAAGAGGACATAACAATATTGAATATCTATGCACCAAATGAAAGATCTGCAAAATATATAAAACAAACATTAACAAAACTGAAAAAGTAAATAGACAACACTACTAAAGTACTTGGAGACTTCAATACACCACTCTCAAGAAAAGACAGAATTACCAGAAAGAATCTCAACAAAGACATTCAAGAATTAAACCACACAATAAACCTTCTCGATCTCATAGATATTTATAGGCTAATGCACCCCAAAAAAGCACAGTATACCTTCTTTTCCAATGTGTATGGAACATTCTCCAGAATAGATCACTTTCTAGGTCACAAGGCAAGCATCAACAAATTCAAAAACATAGAAATTATACAAAGTATCTTCTCAGACCACAACTCCACAAAATTAGAAATTAATAACAAGAGGACAAAGGAGAAAACACCATACATCTGGAAGCTGAACAACAATTTGCTTGAATATGACTGGGTACTAGAAGAAATAAAAAAATTAAATTAAAAAGTTTCTTGAAACAAATGACAAAGAAAACACCACTTACCAAAACCTCTGGGAAACAGCAAAAGCAGTAAGCAGAGGCCAATTTATAGCAATAAGCAAACACATTAAAAGGCAGGAAAAAAATGACCATTGACTCTCTAACCCAACATCTCCAACAAGTTGAAAAAGAACAGCAAGAAAACCTGACACTCTCTAAAAAAACTGAAATTATAAAAATTAGGGCAGATTAAA
>NW_006399901.1:3646120-3659850 GCF_000299155.1 Elephantulus edwardii | reverse complement strand
GAAAGAATTTTTCTTTTACTTTTCAAAGAGAAGAATGAACTGGGGTGGGGAGGGCTGGGCAGGGAGGAAAATGAAACAATGAATGAATGGAAATCCAAAAATCTCAGTAAATGTTCATTAAAGTTAATAAAATAAAATTAGAAGAAAAGAAAGGTTCATGTCATCTAATCTGAAAAGTTAATTTACTTTTTTTTCCATCATAGTGGCATCCACTTTCATAAATAGCTTGCCTCTGAAAACCCTATGAACCTGGAGAAAGGATGAAAGTCAAGGACTTTCATTCATAGGGTCAATATGAATCACCAGTGACATGACGGCACTTAACAACATAGAGAGAGACCAGTTGGCCTAGTGGACCGAAAGTGATGCTACCAAGCCAAAGGTGAGTGACTCTAATCCGCGGCCCTAAGGTCTGTCATTAATTGGTTTTGGTGAAACATTCTTCTCAGTCATATAGCTCTGGTGTGTCCACTTGCCATACAGAGGTAACTTGCGTTTGCTGTGAAGCTGAACACCATGACACTGACGTGTCAAATGTGATAATGGTTACCCATGGTGAACAGTGTTTAGTGGTGCTCCCTGGTTAAAACTAGCTTGGAAGCAGGAGTGGCATCCACTTCCATAAATAGCTTGCCTCTGGAAACCCTATGAACCTGGAGAAAGGATGAAAGTCACACAGGTGTCGAAGACTTTCGTTCATAGGGTCGCTATGAGTCACCAATGACTCGACGGCACTTAACAACAACAACATTAGTTTGCTTACAAAGTTCATATACATTGTGTTTCACACTATTCTTCATTCATGTTGTGTTTCATATAATCATTCCCATTTTTCCCATTTGTCTTGTTTTATAAAGTTAATAACCACTGGACCTTGCTCATCATTACCCTGTCTTTTCAGGTCCCAGCCAGATCCTTCCCATTCCCTTCACCCCCTCCTTCTACCCACCAAATTGTGCAACCCTGGGGTTTCACAGCTAACCATCCACACCCCTCTGCTTCACCCTTTGCCCCTTTTGGGCCCCACACATGTTTTACTAGTTATCCTTCTATTTTTACAATGAAGGTCTTATGCAGTATTTCTTCTAATGAGACTGAGTTAGTGTGTCCAGCATAATGCTGTCCAGCCTCTCCTAAGTTATGTAGTATTTTTCAAAATTGTTGTTCCTGAGTGCTGCATAGTATTCCATTGTGTGAATGTACTACAATTTCTCAATCCATTCAGTTGTGGTTGGACATTTGGGCTGTTCTTGCAAGGGTGAATAACACTGCTATGACCATTGGTATACAAATCTCCATTTGCGTCTCAGTTCTTATTTCTTTAGAATATATTCCTAGTAGTGTAAGCAATACTCTAAATCACTGGGAATAAGAGAGATGCAAATCAAAACCACAAAGAGATGCCATCTCACCCCACTAGAAGTGACAAAATTTAACAGCACAGCAAACAATAAATGATGGAGAGGATGTGGAGAGGTGGAATTTCCACACGCTATTGGTGGGACTGTAAAATGGTGCAACCACTCTGGAAGGCAGTTTGGAGTTTCCTCAGAAAGCTGAACATTGAAACTGCGTATGACCCAGCTATTTCACTGCTTAGTTTACTTATTACAAAGAATCAGCTCAACAGAAGTAGATAGCGAGGATCAGCTTCTCTCACGAACATGGAGGCGAATGTCTGAGCTCTAAACATCCAGGTTAATTCATTGCTCACTGCTGCTGAGCAGCAAATGATTTATTCTTTCTTTTTCTTCTACAAGCCCAACTAAAAAGAACTTTAAAAAGGAAACACTGGAGGAGGGGTAGACAGGGAGAAAAGTGCAACAGTGAATGAATGGAAATCCAAAGTCTCTGTAAATTTTCATTGGAGGGGGAAAAAGGAAACACCACTATTTACAATCCTCTTTCCTGATATCTCCAAGGAATATAATCTCTTGAACTTTTTTCCGATTATTTTAGCACAGGACAATATTATATAAAATAGAGTGAGCTTAAGAAAATTCAGTATAAAACAAGGCAAAACATTTTCTTTGGTTTTCATGTTAGTAGCCAAGTTGGGGGGGGAATTAATTAAAATTTTTAAAAAGTTATATACCCACACTGTCCTTGGAAAAAAGAATGTTGCGTGGCAAGAGACCAGAGAGGTCTTCTTCTTAAGTGCTACTAAGTAAAGTGCTGCTTGAATGAGATACCTTGTTCTTTTTGTACATTTTTTATATATCCTTAAGGAGAAGGTAGACTTAACCTTAAAGCGATATATATATATATATATAATTGTATAAAACACAATGTCTGTAAGTGAAACTCAGTGTAAGTGAATGATTGTATGCAACCATTTTGTTTAAGCTATGTGAGTCTACAAACAGAGTTTCTAAAGTTTCTATATTGCCACAGTAACTTGATAGATCCAATTTGTTAAGAAATCCACATAGCTCAAGTTGTAATGTTTGCTCCTCAAGCTTTCTGATCAGAGCATTCTGCCTCATCATAGCACTCAATGAAAATCAAATTAACAGGAGATGTAGAACTCACTGAGATCATCAAAATCACGGAGAAGAAGAGGGACAGGACAGAGAAGTAGATATTAAGTCGCTTCCCACCAAAGCGCTTCTTCAGATACTCCGGACTGGTCACCACCTAGAAACACAAAACAATAAAGATTCAGCACATTTGGATCCTCCTACATTTACTAAGCACTGCCAGGTGGTCACATGCTGTGCATGGCAACTTGGGAACACAAAAAAGAGAAGAAATGACCCCTTGGGAGAGCAGCAAAGCCCAGGAGTTAGGGTCAGAGAATTTTTTAATGTATTCTCAGCGCACATAACAACAACAACATCCTCAGCGCTGACATTTACAGTTTTATCAGACTCCGACCACTCTGCCCAGTCTCCAATGCCAATCTACAGTCTAGCCCTAGTCTCTGGGCTTCAAATGAACTGAATGCCATATTGCATACTTCAGCAACTATTTTTACCTTTTACTATATGGAACTGTCCTCCTCAATAATGTCCTGAGCACCATAAAAGTAGCTACAGAGTTGGTTGGGCATGCCACGCCACATGCTTCTGCACCTATTTTTACCAACATTGGGCCCAATGTTCACTGCAAGACTCACAGACTTTACTCAGTTGTAGGGTTTAGTAGGGAAATAGGTTGGAGAGTGGGGAGGCAAAGGATATCCTATATTTAGTCCAGCAGTCCCAAGCCAGATTAACCAGGCACAATTCCTCTACTAGTGTAAGTCCAGGTTCAGTTCAACAGCACAAAAACAAGAAACCTCTGGCTTCCTCAATCATTCAACAAATTTTATCTCAGAGCGGTTACAAATCAGCTTTTCCTTCAGTTATCCAGAAAGCAAAACCTTTAGCCATGGCCTTTATCTTCAAGGTCCCTCAGGTTACACCATGTCAAGTTTCTTCACAGCAATGCCGTCATCTCTTCACAATCTCTCCTCCATCGTCACCACCATTTCTCACAGTGTGGAAAGCATGCTCTTAAATTGGCCCGACATGATTTACAAGACCATGTATCTGCAATTAAGGTAGCTGGAGACCATGCTTCCCCACAAAGGGGGCTAATGCAATGGCTAAAAAAGCCAATTTTCAAGGGTTCTGACACTTTACCCTCATGAACCATAAGTACACTTGACCTCCCAAATTTGAAATCTTTTCATGATTTACAATCTCTCTTTACTGTTTGCTCCAATCTTCCATAATCTCACTTTTCTACCTATAGAATTAACACTTACTCCTCAAAACTAGACTCAGGTAATCACTGAAGCTCATTTCTTGAAGCCCATGTCTGGTCCATGGCTTCCTGAACCAGGCTGGGTTCAACTCTATTACCGTCGTTGGTCATGGCCATCAATGATTTATCCTTTGCTGCAGGCACAGTATACACTGAGAGTCTCTTGAGGGAAAGGAACTGGGTCTTGGTCGTCTGTATATTTATAGAAATAGACTAAACAAATGCCAGTTTCCTAAGCATCATTACTGAGCAGACGGAATGAATAAATGAATGGATGAAATGCACCAGAAAGATGGGCACTGTTGAAGATACTTACCCCTGCCTTGATGTATATGGGGACAAAAATCCACCCTAGAACCAGCAACATCACTAAAGCCTGCAGGAAGAAAGAAGGGAGCAAAGTTTAAAAGATTTGTTGTAGATCTTAGCATTTTATAAAATCTGAGTGTGGAAAAAACCCAGTTTGTTTGCATTCAGCACACACCATCCTATTATGTCTCCTAGACACAGTAGCAAGTGACTAAGGATGACAGAAAAAGAATCGATGCCTTTACATTCTGGTGCTGGAGAAGAGTCTTAAGCATACCATGGGCCGCCAAGAAAATAAATAGGTCTGTCTTGGAGAGGGTGAAACCAAGTTTTTCCTTAGAGGCTAGGATTTTGAAGTTCTGTCTAACTTACTTTGGGCTTGTGGTCAAGAGCGACTGGTACTTGGAGTAGGACATCATGCTTAAAAGGGTGGAGGGAGAACACAGGAGAGGAAGACTCTGGATGTGAAACAGTAACTGGAGAAATGGGGGTTGGTGTGTCAGAATTAGTGAGATTGGCTCAGGACAGGGCCAGGTTCAGAACTGCTGTACAGTTATGGGTTACAGGTGACTCAACAGCACATAACAACAACAACAGACAGAAACTTTAAATTCCTTTCTTGTTTCCATGATTCAGAGGTCACAGTGCCTAGGAACTCAACATATGGCAAAAGATGTGTAGAGAAAAATGGATAGAAGATAAATGACAACATATGTGTAGAGAAAAACTAATAAAGAGAATCAGATCCCAGCTTGGATCTTTGTCAAAATAAAATAACCTTGGAGCGGTAAGGTCTAAGTAGGGTGAAAAGTAATAAGAGAAAGGTTGAAGATAATAATCTTTATCTCTTTCCCTATCTTGATGAAACATAATGATGTTTCTATAATCTTGTATTGATATGTAATATTTACAGAGAGCCATCCTGTATGCTGATTTCACAAGATCCAGGTGGAGTAGCTACAATAAAGGATCTAGTCTTGTCTCATGGAGAGGAAACCTGAGGCTAATAGAGATAAAGAAGTCTAAAGTCACATGCTATAAAATGTTCAGCTGGAGACCATGCAGCCTCGTAATCACCTGTACTCAGCCACGGGGCATTTCTATCCATGTAATTGATAGTAAGAGCCAACCCAGGATCTTTTCTATTTTCTAAGAATAACTAGGGGCAAAATATCCAACAGATGCAGGCATTTATAACTCAAGGTCAAGTGTTGGCTTGATTATACTTCCACTATCATCAATACATATTCTCCTATGTAAACATCTCCCTATGGTTGTATAAATGCTTGAAATGATGAGGACAGACTCAACCACCTCAAGAAATACCTAAGGCACATTCATCACGTACACAGCCATGTGTAGAATGATGGAAGATTACGAGTGGGAGAGAAAAAATCGTCTCTAGTCTTAAAAAATTTAGAGTCTGTTTAGGAAGATACAGTGTCTACTGGTAAAATGACATTAAGACACTTGGTAAATCAATCATAAAGTCTTGCAGATCGTAGCTATAATCTCTTGTGTCATTCATGCTTCACTGACTAAGTCATACCCCACCTCTTATCCCCATCTGTGAAATACACTCACTACACAAAAGTTGACCTTCTGTGAAGTAAACTCATTATGGTCTACTGAATGCACATATGAACTGCCACAGGGATGTAAATTCTTCAAAAGAAAGGAGTATGGTTTTAATTTATTTGTTGCTGTTGTTGTTGTTGCTATCATACTTTGCATCTTATTCAGAACTAGACCTGTAGTGTAATTAGTTCAGAAAGGAGAGAAATAATTCAGAGGTGAAGTGGTCATAAAGTTCAAGTGAAAATGGCCTTGAATCAGATAGAAATGGCATTCCTGATGGTAATAACTACATAAGCAAAAGCTTAGAAGAAGAAAATTGTGTGAGGTCATATGTCTTTAGGTCTCCATGGTAAAAAACAAAGGTGGGGGGGGGGGAGAATGGATGAGGAGGAGGTAAAAATAGAAATCAAACCGAAATATAATTTCTCATATACAGACTTTTGGGAGGGGGAAAAAATGTAAAAAGACTTCATTGAAAATAAAAAATCATGATGTGACTTACATTCCATTCCAATGCTGCAATAGCGATGCCTGAGGCTGCTCCAGTCCCCGCCATGCCCACAAAGTGGTTACTGCCGATGTTACTGGCAAAAAGGGAAGCACCCATCTGGAATCCAAGAAAACAGGATCAGAAATTAAAGACTCAAACCAAAATTCTTGTAAATAACCAATAGATGGGAGGCTTCCTTTGCTAATCCTTGTTGGGTTTGCTTCTGCTGCTGTTGCTATTGTTGTTGCTGTTGTTGTTGTTATGTGTCATCAAGTCAGGTGGCAAATTATGATTGTGCATTAAATCTGCCGTTTACTTGTTTGTGTGGCCCTTAACCTGCTGTTGTTGCTGTTAGGTGACATCACCAGGTCTGAACATTGCCCTGTTTTATGCTATACTAATTATCTCAGTCCTGCTCAAACTCACTATGTCAGTCCGTCTTGTTGGGGGTCTTCCTCAATTTCACTGAATCTCTACCTTTCCCAGCATGATGTCTACATCTAAAGACATACATCAATGCTTGACAAAAATAGCCCCTAGTCTATGAATGGTTTTTACATGCTTTGCTATTTTAAAAAATCTAGAGAAGAAGAATGTTTTGTGAAAGTTCTATCAATATTAAAATTTTAATATGCATACATAATATTTTATTGTAACACAGTCACACTTAATTGCTTATTGTTGATTTGGTGAATCAATTACTCATCATTTTTGTTCTAGCCACAATATCACCATATGACTGAATAGAATTGTGCAAATTTGAGTTATCTGTGTCCCACCAATGAGACTGGAAAGTATAAATAAAATAAATGGCACACTTCCACACTTCCACTGGGATCAGGCAAATAGTTTGTATAGAGCACTAACATAGGGATTAGTCACTTTTGCCATCCCACCAGACTTAAACTGAGCCATAGCAGAATCACATTACAATCCAGAAAGAAGAGTCAAAGAGTGTAGTGAATTTTTGAGCCTGAGATATTTATGCTAATCAGGAACTGAGTGCTGTAAACTGGAGACGTGGCTTAAGACCATGAAAATCAATACAACATGGCATGAGAGCAGATGATAGAAGCTGTGGTGGCAAATGAAGTGACAGAAATGATGAAACCAGTATAAGACAGTGCTCTGAGATCCCATTTCACAGAACATTGAGTGTTTGCTGGTGGAGTAATTACCTTTGGAGAGCAAGATTGTGGACCACAAATCTAGAGCTGAGCATCTTCCAGGCTAGGCTTGTGGACAGAGTGGGGTTACCACTGGATACTTAATTGCCAAAACTAAAAGTACTTTACTAGATTTGCCAAGCAGGGTAGAAGCTAAAACAACCAGTCTGAGGATCAAAGAGGGAGAAAAGCTTGCCTATTCACATGGTTTAGGAGAGACTGCCATCCAACTGAAGCACTGTATCCTGAGTTGTTCCTGAATCCGAATTGTGACTTGTTACTTTTCTTATTTATCCCATAATCATGGATGTTCCCTCTGAGTTCTTTGTGGTTGTTGCAATGAATTATTAAACTCAATAAGAAATAGGAAGTGATGTGGAAAAGGCAGATGCAAGAATTGCAAAAAAGTTTAGAATGTGACTTGAGGAAGGAATTTCTGACCTCATAGAAATTGGCTGTGAGCTGGTGATGCTCATCAATAGATGTCATAACCTAGGATTCATCCTCTCGTGAAGTGAATAAAAGGCAGAAGCTGAAGCCCCCTTACTCACTATGTTTTCACTATCAAAAACTCTTTTGTCCTAGAACAACAGCATTGTGTCTTGTGGTCCAAAGAGTATGTGGCTCAAAAAAATTGTCAATATTTATAATTGGGCACCTTACAGAAAAAATCTTGCCAATTGTTGCCTTAAGAGAGCACTGACTGACCTATCTACCTCCAACCCAGAAAAAAGCCTGTTCTTACCCAAGAACTTTAAATCTTTCATCAATTTCTGCTCTTCTAATAAACTAAAAAAACCCACAGTTGAAGAGTAATAACATCTCTCTCCAGTATCCTAGTTCTGGATACTTCTTCCCACGCATCACGTTTTCCATTGCATCACCTCCCCAAAGTCTCTCAATAACAAATGAGTGGACAAGAAGGAGTCCTACTCCTGACAGACCTGCAATGAGGTGTAAGGCCCCAGCAGTAACTACTCCTCAAGTGCACAGCTCTCTATTCTTATCTCTCCAGCCCTCTGTAAAATTCACCTTTCCTACTCAGACATATGTGATTGAAACTTATCTCTTAATATTTCCTAAAAATAATCCAGATCACCAAAGAAAATACTGTCTGATTGGACACCAAAAGACTTCCGTATCTCTGTCTGATTCACTTAACTTAGCACTCTCCCTACAACCAGACACTTTAAGCGCTTTAAAAGAGAAGTCGCATCTTCTGCTACAATCAGAGACCCCCCCAAAAAAATAGCTGGACATCAGCTGGACAAAAGTTAAAAGGACTTGGTATTAGTATCACCAAAGGGAAACACACAATCCATTATCAGCTATAATATTTAAGACCACATATGTAAAGGTAGGAAGAATGTCTAGTTGTGTTTTACTGACTATGTAAAAGCATTTGACCCTGTGGATCATAACAAATTATGGCTAACATTGAGAAGAACAGGAACCCCAGATCACTTAGTTGTGCTTATGTGAAATCTATATCTAGACCAAGAAACTGTTATTCAGAGCAAGGATATACTACTTCAAAATTAAGAAAGGTGTGTGTGAGGTCTGTATCATTTACCCATACCTATTCAGTCTTATGCTGAGAAAATTATTCAAGAAGTTGTACTCTATAAAGAAGAATGTGGCATCAGGATTGGAGAAAGACTCATCAGTAACTTTTGATATGCAGATGACACAACTGTCTTGTTGAAAGTGAAGAGGATCACTTGCTGCAGAAGATCAAGCACTGTAGCCTTCGCTATGCATTACATCTCAACATTAAGAAAAAATTCTCACCACTGGACCAATAGGCAACATTATGATAGATGGAGGAAGGACTGAAACTGTCAATGACTTCATCTTACTTGAATCCACAATCAATATGCTTGTTATTAGCAGTTAGGAGATCAGGAGACATGTTACACTGAAAAAGTCTGTAGTCAGGAACCTCACCAAATTGCTGAGAAGCAATGATGTTATTTTGAAGACTAAGGTGAGCCTGAATCAGACCATGATCTTACTGTGCTGCTTACAGCTGGATAATGAATTGGATGAGAGAAGAAGCATTGATGCCTTTGAATTGTGGTGCTGGAAAAGAGCCCAGGGATTGCCAAAAGAACAAACGTGTGTCTTGGAGAAGGTGCGGCCAAAGTGATCCTTGGAGGCAAAGATGGTCAAGCTTCATCTCACATAATTTAGATGTGTTGCTAGGAGACGCTATTGCTAAGAGAAGAACATCATCGTGCTTGGAAAGATGGAGGGTTGAGAAAGGAGAGGAAGACCCTCAACCAGGTAGACTGACACAGGGACTATGGCAATGGGCTTGAAAGTGTCAGAGATTCACAGGACGGCACAGTATAGCACAAGATTCAGAACTGTTGTTCATAGAGTATCTCTGAATTTTACTTGACTCAATGGCACCTAAAAACATTACCAAAAGGGTAGAAATATGCATGAGGCTTTCAGTTGAAGAAACTCTTGACTGAGGGTTAATGGAAAACACCCAGAAAGGTTGACTATATCCAAACAAGATGGGCTGAATTAGCTCATGATTGGGACAAAGAAGGGATGTACCAGGGTAATTACGAATGTAAGGTAGAAAATTAATTAAAAGAAAAAGGGAGAACAGAACTAAGGTAATAAATAAGGTAATAAAAATTAATAAATAAGGTAATGGTAATAGTAATAAAAAAACAAACCAACCAACCAAACGCGTTGCCATCTGGTTAATTCTGACTCAATGGGCTTTCAAGTTTGTAAATCTTTATGAGAGGAAACGGTCTCCTCTGTGCTCTGGAGTGGCTAGTGAGCTCAAACGACTGAATCTTCAGCAGATTAAAACAACACTGAATTGACTACGCCACCAAGGCTTCTTTTGAAAAAAGAATGAGGGTCGTCAAATTCCAGAAGTTTGTGCTTAAAAATGTTGATGACAAAAATAGACAGCTAATGTATTTCAATAAGCATCATTATTAGCCTATGTTCTTCATGCCCTTTCATATATATTCTCTTTCTCCTTCCCTCTTCCCCCTTCCTCCCTCCCTCCCTGGTTCCCTCCCTCTCTCCCTCCCTCCATCCCTTCCTCCCTCTTTTTTCTCCCCTTTCCCGTCTCTCTCTCCTTTCTTTCTTTCTTTCTTTCTTTCTTTCTTTCTTTCTTTCTTTCTTTCTTTCTTTCTTTCTTTCTTTCTTTCTTTCTTTCTTTCTCTTTTTCTCTCTTTCTTTCTTTCTTTCTCTCCCCCCTTCCCTCTCTCCCTCCCTTCCTTTCTCCTCTATGCTTTCTCCCCTCTCCCTTCTACCCTCTCCACTTTCTCTCCCTCTCCCCCTCCTTCCACATTCTGCCCCACCTACCATTAAGTCTTGACTCATAGTTGACCTGCTATTGGGTTTCTAAAAATATAAATCACACAAGGGGGAGATTGCTCATTTTAAAGGAGCTACTGGTGTATTCAAACCACCAAGAGAGGTACAGCATTTGAGTTAGCAGTTTAACTTCTACTAAATAAACCACCATATTTAATTTCAAGACATGTCAGCCCACTTACTGGCCACCAGGAGATTTCTCGACCAGCCAGGAAGAAGCCTCCTACAGTGCTCCTATTGGTCTTCAGCATGGCCTGAGCAGAAAGGAAGACAGATGAGGGTCAGTTCAGACACATGTGGGATGCCTGGACACGCTGCTGATAGAAAGTACTGCTTCGGCACTTCTAAAGAGGAGATGATTTCCTGGAAGCTGTTGTGCAACTCAAGTCCTGCTTAAGGACTTTATCAACAGTATTGTTGTTGTTGCTGTTGTTGGTTGTTGGTTGTTGGTTGTTGTTAGGGCACGTGGCCAAGAGAGATCAGTCTTGGAGAAGGACATCATGCTTGAAAGGGTGAAGGGACAGCGCGCTAGAGGAAGAACCCTATGAACAACAGATATGAATTTCTCTATCCAGTACCCTTTTCACAATCTCAGCCTCTTGGTATAGTCATTGTGTTGTTAAAAACCCAGGCTAGGAAGGAATTTGAGAGACCACACTTCTCAATTCTTGTCATAAATTCTCTGTGTATTTTTATTTACTCAAAGTGAAATACCATTAACACTGGGCTTAAAAGAAAATTTGCAGCCTCAACTTTATTACTAAAAGGGAAGAATGAGAGTATGAAAGATTGAAAGAAGAATGAAAGATTAAGCACCCAAGTCAACAAGGTGAAAGAAAGTGAGCAGACAACAAAGAAAAAGAAAATTGTTAAGATGATAAAAATAAAGTTCCTATTCACTCATACTAGTCACTGGAGGTGACAATTAGAAGTCTATTGTTCCCAGTCTTCTCTTCAAAATAGTGCGACTTCTAGGAGAAGAAAAGGAATCCAGAATTAAGTGTAATTCTTATTATTATCACACATGTACACAATGACTTTTATGGAAAGATGGAGAAATGTCTGACAATTCTTGGTTTCACTCCACATCCCTCCCTCCATAGAATACCTTTACTCCAGTCTTCGTGCCCACTCTAAGTAATTAGTGAGCTCTCACATACCCAGAACCCAACTGCCATCACCACCACAAAATAGATGACAATGACAGAGATGTCAGCAGCATTTCTGATGCGCTCTGATACAGCAGGCTGCTCTGGAGTCACCGCTGTGGTGCTGGGACTTAACGTGCTGGCCATGGCTGCAGGCAGTCCTTCTGCCACCCACAGTGGTCCCTTCCTTATATAAGCACTGAGTTAATGATCAGCCACAGAGAAGGCACAATGTCAGAGCTGGAGCATGGCATCAGGACCTTTAAACCTATTCTTTGAAGCAGAGTTCTGAGGCCTCAGCTCTCCAGCAATCATTGCTGGTCTAAGCAGAAGCTGAGAATGAGATATAAAGGTCCAGAATTTAAGTAAGAATTGAAGGTGAAGGTACAGAGTCCCTGAGTAGAAGACTTAAATAACACCCAGGTATGTGCTGGAGAGGGTGAAATCAGGCTGCTCCCTAGAGGCAAGAATTCTGAAGCTCTGTCTCATGTATTTTGGGCACGTGGCCAGGAGGGACCAGTCCTTAGAGAGGGACATTATGCTTGGTAGGTTGGAGGGACAGCACAGGAAAGGAAGACTCAGAATGAGATGGATTGACTCAGTGACTGGAGAAATGGGATTAGATCTGTCAGAGCTGATGATACTGGTCCAGGATACGGCAAGGTTCAGAGCAAAATGTGCATAGGATTGCTATGCGTCACAGGCGACTCGATGGCACAGAACAACACCACCATCCATAAACAACCAACATATATGTTAGAAATGCCAAAAGAAATGTTAGTATGCCAAAAGAAAGATACTACCAAATTGGCGAAGAGGGGTTAAAACTATCTCTGTATGCTGATGATATGATAGTACAATTGTTGTTGTTGTTGTTGTTATGCGCCATCGAGTCACTTGCGACTCATAGCGACCCTATATATACAAGAGCTCTAAACACTCTTTTATCCTGTGCCAATCTAGCCATCTCAAACGCACTTATTCCCACTGCTCCAGTCACAGAAGGTCTTCCTCTCCTTCGCTGCCCCTCCACTCTGCCAAGAAAACAATTAGACATCATTGACCAATTTAGCAATGTTGCAGGATATAAAATCAGCATACAAAAATCAGTTCAATCTCTCTATAGTGACAAAAAGAATATTGAAATGGAGGTAAGAAAAATAATACCAATTACAATAGATAATCACAAGATTAAACACTTGGGGACAAATATAACTAAAGACACAAAAGACCTATACAAAGAAAATTACCCAATATTGCTACAAGAAACAAAAAGAGACCTAGATAAATGGAGGGATGAATCATGCTTGTGGATAGGAAGACTCGTGCAATATCATACAATTCACAAACAGATACCAATTCCATTCTTCAATGAGGTGGAAAAGGCAATTTCCAATTTTATTTGGAATGGAAAAAGACCCCAAATGAGTAAAACACTATTACAGGAAGCATCATACTTCCTCATCTCAAATCATACTCCAGAGCCATGATGGTCAAGACAGCATGGTACTAGTAAAGAAATAGACACATAGATCAATGGAATAGAATTAAGAACCCAGAAACAAGCTTATCTACATATGGTCAACTGATAATTGAAAAGGAGATGAAATTAGTTCAGTGGGGAAACAAATGGTGTTGGCAAAATTTGAAAAGTATCAGCAGAAAACTTAAAGAAGACTTACACCTCACACCATAAACAAAAACCAGCTCAAGGTGGATCAGGGACCTAGGAGTAAAGCCAAAGACTATGAAGTCATCAGAGAACATCTAGGAACAACTCTAGAAGGCTTAACCCACAGCATGAACAGACTTCTAAGGATAATGAAACACTTAGAAGCAGGAGAGAATAAAATAAAATGGGACCTTGTAAGAATCAAATCCTTATTGTTGTTGTTGTTGTTATGTGCCGTCGAGTCGCCTGCGACTCATAGCGAC
>NW_006399901.1:3643991-3645455 GCF_000299155.1 Elephantulus edwardii | reverse complement strand
TCAACATGGCAGCAAACAACAAATGCTGGCCTAGGTTGTGAACAGATTGGAACTCTTATTCACTGCTTGTAGGAATGCAAAATGGTACAACTGTCAATCAATGGAAGGTGGTCTGGCACTTTCTCAAAAAGTTGGAAATAGAAATGCCATTTGACCCAGCAATTCCACTACTGGGAATATACCCTAAGGAAACCAGACCCACAACTCAAACAGATATATGCACAGTCATGTTTATTGCTGCAGTATTCATAATAGCAAAAAGATAAAAGCAACCTAAATGTCTATGAACAGACAAATGGATAGAATAATAATAGAATATTCACACAATGGAATATTATGTAGCATTGAAAAACAATGTACTCTTAAAACATTACACAGCATGAGTGAGCCTGGAAGTCATTATACTGAGTGAAATATCTCAGTCACAACAGGAAAAATACTGCATAAAACTGTTGTTATAAAATAGGACTGACATAGGGTGTTGGGGGAGAATAGGAAAAGAGTGAATAGATAATGAACCCTGCTTTAGAACAGAGGAGAGGGAAGAACTATCTGAAAGGAATATATGATTAGGCATTATATGTATGACGATTTGGAACAGAAGGTCATTGCAAAGTGGACTGGAGAAGGGGAGGGAAATGTTCAACCATGAACAAATTGAAAAACACACGAAGGAAATAAACTATTTCTATGGAGTGGGAAACATGGGAAAGAAGGGGTTATACCCAATTAGAATGCTTTGAGGGAAATCTTTGAGCAAAAATTAGTTCTGAGTTTTGTTGAGACTAGAAGAAGACCACCTTGGGCACCCAGGTTCATTCTTTCTCCTTCATCAGCTCAGGTAACACCATTAATTAATAGATACTACAGTGCTTAACAGCTAAGCTAGAGCTTTTGGATCAGTCTAGGTGAATCTTGGTCTGACGCTTAATACCTAGAAACATAAAAGAAGGTTATGCACGTGGATTTCACAAGATGATATGCATAGGAATCAGATTGATTACATCGGTAGAAAGAACCGGTGGAGAAGTTCAATATCAGCTGTGAAAACTAGTGCAGGTGCTGATTGCGGAACAGATCACCAACTACTCATGCAAGTTCAAACTGAAGCTAAGGAAAAGTAAATCAAACGAAAATATGACCTTGAGTCTACCCTCACCTGAATTTCAAAACCATCTTAGGAACAAGTTTGAGGCCTGGAACACCAATGAGTGAAGAGTTACGGGAGGATATCAAGAATAACATCGAGGAAGAGTGCAAAAGGTCATTACAAAGAAAGAGGAGGAAGAAAAGACCAAAATGGATATCAGAAGAGACTCTGAATATTGCTCTGGAGCACCGAGAAGCCAAAGCAAAGGGAAGAAATCAAGATATTACAGAGCTGAGAAGAAAATTTCAAAGGGCAGCGCAAGAAGACTAAGTATTATAATGAAATGTGCAAAGAGCTGGAGTCAGAAAATCAAA
>NW_006399901.1:3638714-3642426 GCF_000299155.1 Elephantulus edwardii | reverse complement strand
ACAGAGCAGAGTTTAGGGCTGTTGTATATAGGGTCACTATGAGTCTCAGGTGACTCGATGACACACAACAACAACACAATGCTTTATTATTTAAGTTAAAAATATGTATTATCACATTCTTAAATACATATATTCAAATATATGTATGCATCTATTATAATCACACTATGCAAAGGGCAAGATATATATTCTATTACTCTTTCAAACAGAGATAACATATTTAACTAGTGTATAAGTAGGAAGGCCAAAGGTTTTGTAGATATTTTATCAGAGGCATGGCAATCTCTTTCTGAAAGGACACAGCCTTGAAAATTCAATGGAGAATACTACTCTGCATACATATGTTGATAACTCCATGGCAACAATCAACAAGCTCTCCAAGAGGTACTTGCATATATATAGTAGATACCTGAATAAAGGAGTAAAAGGTTCCTTTCCCACTTTTTATCTACAAATCTTTGGAACAATTTTCTAGACTATATTTTAATTAGCTGAGATGGAAAGGAACAATAATATAGATTGGTGTTGTGCCCTTGTTAGGTTCTGTCCAGTCAAGTTAAGCTCATAGTAACCCTATGAACAACAGATCCGAACCTTGTCCTATCCTGTGCTATCCTTATCATTTCTGACATATTTGGGTCCATTTCTGTATCTATGGTGTCATAGATTTGGGTCCATTTCTGTATCTATGGTGTACCTTATTGAGAGTCTTCCTCTCTTTCTCCAACCCTCCTCATTTCCAAGCAAGATGTCCCTTTCCAAGGAAAAGCTTCTCCTAGGAAAATGCCCAAAATATGTGAGATGAAACTTCCTCATCTTTGCCTTCTTGGAACACTATGGCTGTACCTTCTCCAAGACAAATCTGTATATGAGTACAAGAGTAGTATAAAGGATAATTGAAAACAAAGCCCATCAATATATTGCCTGTAAAAGACATCTAAGAAATGAGGAAGAAGAGATAACAAAAAAATCAAAGGATAGGGGGCAACGTATCAAGCAAATGACATTGAAAAGAAAGCAGGAGTGGGAATCTGCAGTTAGGAACCTTTCCAAATTACTGAGGAGTAGTGTTGTCAACTTGAACATTAAGATGTGTCTGATACAGTAGCTTCAGGAGGAAAGCCAGCATAAAAGACAAAGAAGGGCAATAATGTTCAAGGCCAAAGTAGACCAAGAGGATATAAACTTAATATCTATATAATAAATGATATACCTACAAAATAAACAACATTTAATAGACTTGAGCAAATACAATAACAGGCCTTTGAAAAATCTTATGAACACTTAAAGAAATAAAGAATCTGCTGAGCAAATTATCCGAGAAGGCAGACTCTATGAGGAGGAGTGTAACATCAGAATTGAAGGAAGACACACCAAGAACCTGTGTTATGCAGATGATACAACCTTACTGACTAAAAGTGAGGAAGGCTTGAAGCCCTTGTTGCAGAAGATCAAGGAATGTAGCCTTCAGTATAGATCGCATCTCAGTGTCAGGAAAACAAAAATTCTTACCGCTGGACCAGCGTCATGATGGAGGGAGAGAAGATTGAAACTATTAACAGCTTCATCTTGCTTGGGTCCACAATTAACACCATTGGTACCAGCAGTCAGAAAATAAGGAGATGCATTACACTGTGAGAATCTGCAGTTAGGAACCTTTCCAAATTACTGAGTAGTAGTGATGTCAACTTGAAGATTAAGATGTTTCTGATTCAGGCCATAGTCTTTCTGATTACTAGCTATGCATTCAAGACTTGGAGAATGAATAAGGATCACAGAAAAAGAATTGATGGCTTTGAGCTGTGGGGTTAGAGAAGAGCACTTAACATCCCATGGATTGCCAAGAAAACAAACAGATATGTCTTGGAGAGGGTGCAACCTCAATGCTCTTTGGAAGCAAGAATAATGAGGCTTCAGTTCACAAACTTGGACATGTTTCTAGGAGGATCTATTCTTTAGAGAAGTACGTGGCACTGGGAAGGGTGGAGGGACAGTGAAGAATAGGAAGATGCACAACCAGGAGGATTGATACAGTAACTGCTGCAATAGGCTCTTGTGTGTCAGAAAGTGTGAGTTTGGCACAGGATAGAACATGGTTCAGATCTTTTGTTCATAGGGTCACTAGGAGTTGTGTTCCATTCAGCAGCACCTTACAACAACAACAATAGACTTGAAGAAAGAAAGAAATAACACCACAATAGTAGTGGTGTCCAATAATCCACACTCACAGCAAGACAGGCCAACTAGAAAGAAAATCAATGAAGATGCAGAATTAAACTATACAATTAGCTAACACAACCTTATAAACATATTCATTAATATAAACACATAACAAAAATGCACTTTACTTTCTTCTAAAACAGCACATTCTAATGAAAACACAACTTACCAAAACCTCTGGGAAACAGCCAAAACAATCTTCAGAGGTCAATTTATAGCAATAGCCAATCATATCATAAGCTGTTGTTGTTGTTGTTGTTGTTGTTGTTGTTGTTGTTAAGTGCCATCGAGTCGCAGGCAACTCATAGTGACCCTAAGAAGGAGAGTCCTCAATGCTTGGGTGTCTTTCATGCTCTCTCCAGGTTCATAGGGTTTCCGGAGGCAAGCTATTATGGAAGTGAATGTCACTCCTCTTTCCAACCTTGTTTTAATCGGGGAGCTCCACCTCACCCTCTGTCCACATTGGGTAGCCAACCATTAATGCATTTGACACATCAGTGTCACAGTATTCAGCCTCACAGCAACCACAAGTGACTGCTGTACGGCAACTTGTAAACCAGGGCTATAAGACCTAGAGGAATGTCTGAACAAAAACAATGAAAGACAGGCCCGAGGGCTGCGGATTAAAGGTCACCCACCTTTGGCTTGGTAGCATCACCTTCTGTCCACTGGGCCAGCTGATCTCTCTCGCTCCATTGATGTTATTGTTGTTAAGTGCCGTCGAGTCGCAGGTGACTCAGAGTGACCCTATGAAGGAAAGTCCTCAAAGCTTGGGTGTCTTTCATCCTCTCCCACATCCTAAAAGAAGAAAAAAAAGTATAACTGACTCTTCTCATCCAACATCTCCAACAGACTGAAAAAGAACAGCAAGAAAATCCATCAACCTCTGAAAGAAAGGAAATTATAAAAATTAGGGCAGAAATAAATTAAATGTAAAGTAGAAAATCAATTTAAACCATCAATAAGACCAGGAGTTGGTTCTTCAAAAAGATCAATAAAATTGACAAACTACTAGCAAAACTAACGAAGGAAAAGAAAAAACACAAATAATATGAATAGCGTATGAAAGGGATAATATCAGAACAGAACCTACTGAAATAAAAAGTTTAACAATTCAATATTAAGAAAAACTATACTCAAACAAATATGAAAACATAGAAGTAATGGACAATTACTTAGAAACTCACAATCTACCCAAACTGACACAGACTGAAACAAAACACCTAAACAGAACCATCACAAAAGAAAAAAAAAAAAAATGAACAGGTAATAAAACAACTTCCAAACAAAAAAGCCCTGGACCAGATGATTTTACTAGTGAATTTTATCAAACATTCAGAGGACTGTCACCAATTTTACATTATTTAAAAAATAGAAAAATACGAAATTCTCCCATACTCATTCTATGAAGCAAACATATCCTGGATTCTAAAGTCAGGTAAAGACACCACCAAAATAGAAATCTATACATCAGTATCTCTCATGAATGTTG
>NW_006399901.1:3635666-3636569 GCF_000299155.1 Elephantulus edwardii | reverse complement strand
CAGCTTGAACTTGCATATGAGTATTTGGTGGTCTGTCCCACAATCAGCACCCGGCCTGGTTTTCACTGCTGATATTGAGCTTCTCATGAATATAGATGCAAAAATCCTCAGTAAAGTCCTGACCAATAGAATCCAAAAGTACATTTAAAAAAATAATTCACTATGACCAAGTGGGATTCATAACAGGTATGCAAAGATGGTTCAATGTAAGAAAAACAAACAATATAATTCATCACTTTAACAAAGCAGAAAACAAGAACCACATGATACTATCCATTGATTCGGAAAAGGCCTTTGACAAAATCCAGCACCCTTTCCTAATTAAAACACTCAGAAAAATAAGAGAAGAGGGCAATTTCCTCAACATACTGAAAAGTATGTATATAAAATCAAGAGCAGCATCATTCTCAATGTAGAGAGATTAAAGGCATTCCCTTTGAGAACAGAAACTAGGAAAAGATGCCCATTATCACCGCTCCTATTTAATATTGTATTGGACGTCTTAGTAAGAGCAATAAGACAAGAAAAGGAAATAAGAGATACTCAAATTAGCAAAGAGAAGATAAAAATAGCTCTATATGCAGTTATGATTGTTTACTTAGAAAACCTTAAAGACTCAGTGAGAAAACTATTGGACATAGTTAAGCAATTCAGCGAGGTAGCGGGATACAAGATCAACATACAAAAATCAGTTGGTGTCTCTGCATTGACAAAGAGAATACAGAAAAGAAGTAAAGAAAAACAGTATCCATCACCATAGCTAATAACATTAAATACTTGGGAGCAAATCTAACTAGACACAAAAAGGCTATACAAAGAAAATTACAAAACATTACTACAGGAAACAAAAAGAGACCAGGAGAAATGGAAGAATATATCATGTTCATGGATATGAAGACTCAA
>NW_006399901.1:3620912-3622544 GCF_000299155.1 Elephantulus edwardii | reverse complement strand
AGGGTTGCATTTTCTCTCCATACCTGTTCAATTTGCTGAGTAAATTATCCAAGAAGCTAGACTTTATGAAAAGGAGTGTGTCGTCAGGATTGGAGGGAGACTCATCAATAACCTGTGTTATGCAGATGACACAACCTTACTTGCTAAAAATGAGGAGGTCTTGAAGCACTTGGTGCAGATCAAGGAATGCAGCCTTCAGTATGGATTGCACTTTAATATCAAGAAAACAAAGCTTCTTACCACTGGAACAATAGACAATATCATGATGAATGGAGAGGAAATTGAAACTGTCAACAGCTTCATTTTGCTTGCATCCACAATTAACATCCTTGGTACGAGCAGTCAGAAAATAAGGAGACACATTTCACTGGGTAAATCTGCAATTAACAACCTTTCCAAATTATTGAGGAATAGTGATGTCAGTTTGAAGACTAAGGTGGGTCTGATACAGGCAAAAGTCTTCCTGATTACCAGTGATACATCTGAAAGTTGGACAATGAATAAGAATGACAGAAAAAGAATTGATGCCTTTGAGCTGAGGGGTTGGAGAACAGTACTGAACATTCCATGGTAAGCCAAGAGAATGAACAGATATGTTTTGGCGATTGGGAAACTACAGTGTTCTTTAGAGACAAGAATGATGAGGCTTCGCCTCACATACTTTGCACACGTTGTTAGGAAGCACGATTCCTTGGAGAAGAACATGATGTTGGGATGAGGGAGGGTCAGAGAGGGAGAGGAAGATCCTCAACCGGGTGAATTGACATGGTGACTGCTGCAACAGGCTGTTGTGTGTCAGGAAGTGTGAGGACGGCACAGGATAGAACAGCCTTCAGATCTTTTCCTCATAAAGTCTCTATGAATCATGCTCGACTCGACAGCACCTAACAACAACAACTTATCAAAATAGGAATAGAAAGATTTTCTCATTGTAGTTGAAAGTATAAATGAATAACATAAGTATTATTCTCAATGGAGAGAAACTAAAGGCATTGCCCAAGCAAACAGGGACCAAGCAAGGATTTCTACTACTACCACTCCTGTTCATCATTGTATTGGATGTTAAAGCTAGGACAATAAGGCAAGAGAAGGAAATATTGTAATATCTACACAAGAAAAACACTGATAAACCAATATAAAACGAACAATAGAAATTAAAAGATCCTTCAGGGGGAGGTGGAAGCAGATGGGTGAGGAGGTGTAGGGGAATGAGGCAATTAATCATAGGTCATACAATTTGATGGGTGGGGGGATGAGGGAAATGGGAAGGATCTGGTGTGAAAACAATGTATTTGAATTTTTTAAATAAACTAGTATTGATAAAAATTAAAAGACCCTTCACCAAGGCAAATATTTAGATGACAAACACACAAATAAATGCTTAAAGTTACCAGCAATTGTGTTGTTGTTAAGTGGTATCGCGTCAATTACAACTCATAACAACCCTATGAATCTGACCCCTGTCCTGCCCTAGCCATCCTTATAATCTCTAATATGCTCAAATTCACTTTCACAATCACTTCGTCAAACTTTTTCTTTGAGAATTTTCCTCTCCTTCACTAACTGACCCTCCCACATACCACACATTTTGTCCTTTACCAAAGACTGATCTCTCCTAAGAACGTGCTAAAA
>NW_006399901.1:3605714-3620562 GCF_000299155.1 Elephantulus edwardii | reverse complement strand
ATCATGATATTTTCTAATGGCCTGGCCCAGTGATGAGGATTTTTGTTTTCCTGAAGTTGAAATAAAGTCCATTTAAATGGCTGTAGTCTTTAATCCTTTGCAGTAAGCATTTAAAGTCCTCGTCACCTTCAGAAAGCAAGATTATGTCATCAACATAATACGTATTGTCAGTGAGTCTTTCTCTAAACCTGATGCCATGTTCCTCTTCACATTGTCAAGCTTCTCAAATAGTTTGTTTGAGAAAAGAAGATGGAAGGAATACACTAAGTCACTGTAACAAAAATAATTGGTACGTGCAAATCATTTCAGAAAGTAGCATATGATCAAGAACCAATAGTAATGAAAGTTCAGTTGTGACTTGGGGTCTGAACCTTTGGGGCTTTGCCACTTCCTTGGGCCTTTGTCTGTCCAATAAGATTAACTCTTTCCTAACCATCAGCAGGAGAGAAGACATGTGGATCAACCATTAGCACCAATTGAGACTTTAGGGCTGCAAAGTTGGGATCTTGACACTTCCCTGGGCCTTTTCTTTGAGGAAAATATCCCAGGAAGCACTCCTGGGAGTTTGTCTGTCCTTGAGGGAAATTGCCTCTTCCCACCAAACTACAGGACAGACAGAGAAGCAGGCCTACCACAGCTGGGCAAAGCAAGAGGCCTTCCCACCCCAGGTCCCTTCTTCTCAAAAGGAAAACTAGATGAGATGCTTGCCACAGGAAATGAGGAACAGTCTTCTATAGAGGACCAGCCAATAAGACTACCACTGGGAAACAAAATTGAGAGCAATATTTAAAGTCTACAACTTATCAAGAGCATTATATAAATAGGAATTGGAAATAACTTATGAAGACACAACAGAAACTGTCTCACACATACCCATAAGAACTTCATATAATATCAAGGGAGCAGTGAGTAGGTTCAAAATAATGAAAAACAAAACAAGCCTTCTCCTAAAAATATAGACCAGATCACAGACTTAATGAATACTCTAGAGACAGTGAGACAGAAGAAATATATCAAATTAGAGGTACATAAACTGCTACTCAAAGAGTTAAAGATGATGGGAATTAAAACAAAAAAAAAGAGAGAGGGGAAAGAGTTAAAGATGATGGAAGAAAAAATTGAACCCATAAAGATATAAAAGAATTTATAAGACAGAAAGGTACAACTGACACAGTACTAGAAACAAAACAAATGCGTGAAAATGCACTCCTGAATGTTAAGATATAAATAGCAGAAGTTTTCAACGTGATGGGGGGAGGGGAAGAATAAAAGAGATGGTACAGAGAATCAGTGAGCTAGAAGACAATTACTTCAATAGGAACTTACTAGAAGAAAAAACAGAAAGAATATAGAAAGAAAATAAAAACATTAGAATTGTATGGGGAAGCATAAAAAATCAACATACATGTGACTGGAATTCTAAAATTGGGAAATGTGGGGAAAGGACTGAGAAAACTGTAGAAGTAGTAGAAGAAAACTTCCCAGGTATAATCAGACTAGAACCCAAAAGGAAAAAAAATAAAGATATAGTAAAATTTTCCAAAATCAAAGATAAGGATAGAAAAGTAAAGGCAACACAAAAAAACAGAGTCATCTACAGAGAGGAACCAATTAGATTAAGCTCTGATTCCTCAGCAAAAATCATGCAAACAAGAAGACAAGGGCATTATACAGAAGGCTGAAAGGAAACAATTGCCAGTCGAGGTTCTTGTATTCAGCAAAGCTGTCCATCAAATTGTTGTTTGTTGTTGTGTACCATAGAGTCAGACCCAACCCGTAGCTGACCCTCTGACAGATTTTCAGAGGCAGTTAATAGCAAGGGAGAAGATTGCCATACTTCTCCCAGAGAGTGGCTGGTGGCCTTGAACAGCATGCCTTCAGGATTGCAGCACAGCTTCTTGCCACTAGACCACCAGAGGGGAAAAAATTAGTTATTTGCAGAAAAGCAAGAATTTAAGGAATTCATGAAAATAAGACCAACTCTACAATAAATACTAAGGGAGGTCTTTCACATTGACACAGAAAAATGCAAGTAGATGAAACAGAGAAACTAGAAAAAATAGAAAAGGAATGCAGCAAAATGACAATGATAAAATTTGGCCTATCAGTAAGCACACCTAATGGGAATGGCTTAAATGCATCAATTAAGAGGAAAAGAGTAGCAAATGGACAAAAAAGCAAAGCACTTCTAAGCTTGATCCCAGTTTGTCTCTTAAGAACGTTATAATTTTCAGGCTTTACTCCCAGATCTCTGATCCACCTTGAGTTGATTTTTGTGTTTGGTGTGAGATGTGGATCCTGTTTCAGCTTTCTGCACATGAAAGTCCAGTTTTGCCAGCATCATTTGTTGAAGAGGTTATCATTTCCCCATTTGATAGCTTTTATTTTCTTGTCAAATATCGGTTGACCATGGATAGCTGAGTCTATTTCTGGGTTCTCAATTCTGTTCCATTGGTCGATGTGCCTGTCATTGTACCAGTACCATGCTGTTTTGGTTACCACTGCCGTATAGTAGGTCTTGAGGTCAGGAAGAGCTATACTTCCAACCTCATTTTTGTTTCTCAGAAGTGTTTTTAATTTTTTTAAGTTTTTATTCTTTTGTGTGTATACTGTCAAATTGGATCTGACTGGTACAGGAGGAGATTGTTCCTCCCTCCTTCTCCAGCAGAGCATCTGGTGGATTCAAACTGCTCACCTCTGGTATTGCAGTGCAGCTTCTTGCCACTAGGCCCCAAAGCTCACCGCAAGATATCTTTTTAAACCATGTAAAGCCATTCTTATTTAATAATACTTGAAAGGGAGAAATTTTAGATTGTTATCTCCTTTACAAAATGATAAAACATTCACAGAACGTAAAGTTTCTCCTTTTCAAACCTGGAGCGTTCATTTATTGCATTCAATCATTCCAGGGAAAACTAAACATGAATTTCAGGACACAGTTTTAATTTGATGTAATATTACCAAGGGTTTGTTAAAAAAATTATTTTCCTGTAGATGTTCATTGAAATGAAAAATAAACAACCTAAATTTAAAAAAAAAAATATTTTCTATTCTGCTGATCCAAGTGCCTTCTCTAGGGAAAGCGGCACAAAATCAAGCAATTTTAATCCAAGCAAGTTAGAAATCCTAACCTTTGCCTTCTTTTCTAAGCAGTAAAATTTTTGACAAAATTGCTGAAATGTATCTTAAATTAATTTGAGATGGAGCTTTTGTGTTAGGTCTGGACTCAGTTCATAAATGCAAGCACCTTGATTTTGTTAGAGTTCACAGATTCTTGTTTTCTCCTGACTTTGCTGGGGTGAGATGTGAGTGTGTGACTTCCCTTGATGCTCTAGACCCTCCCCCAAAAAATTAATTTTTATCAAAATAATAAGTAATTTCTAAGAATCAATGACTTAAAAAAAAACCACAACAAAACACAACTAACTAACGTGCCAAAAATAAGAATATAAGGAGGAATATAAGAATATAAGAAATAAGAATCTAGGTCTATCTTCAGGGAGCTCTGGTGGCATAGTGTGTAGGAAGTTGTGCTGCTAACCCAAATGCAGTACTGCTCTGGTGATATAAATTCACAAGAAAGAAAGACGGACAATCTCCTGCTGTGCTAATTACAGTCTCTGAAGTCCCACAAAAG
This sequence comes from Elephantulus edwardii, assembly GCF_000299155.1. Taxonomy (NCBI): domain Eukaryota; kingdom Metazoa; phylum Chordata; class Mammalia; order Macroscelidea; family Macroscelididae; genus Elephantulus; species Elephantulus edwardii. Next base: position 3,616,925 of record NW_006399901.1, on the reverse strand, counting down.
GGCCAGCTATGAGTCAGCCCCAGCTCCACAGCAAAGAGTTGAATTCAGCATTGTTGATAACAATATGATTTTAGCCAACATGAACATTCCTCAGAGAAAAAGTGGTCCAACAACGGTAAGTCGTTCTATGGAATAACGATACAATTATTTAAAATGGGGGACACTGGTAAGCACAGGAGCTCCAAGATATTTTTAATGCAGTAAAATCCATCACAGAACAGCACATAAAGCAAGGTTGCTGATGAATAAACAAATTACTGAAATGTATGTGTCCAATCTGTTAACAGTTATTCTTCTGAAATAAGCAGCCTCAATGAGAGAAGTGGGTGGGCATTTTCCCCCAGTTTCCATGAAGTTATGGAAACTCCATGTACATTAGAATAGCACAATGCTTTATAGTATTTTTAATGACTGACTTTTCAGAACTAGATTACCAGGCTCTCATTTTAAGGCACTTCTGGGTATATACCAATTAATTGACTTAACTAGCTGTCAAATCCCAGATACCCCAGGTTGTAATCATAAAGCAGCATATTTAATTCTATACAAAAAATAATTTTTGAAACTTTGTAAAAATAAGGGTTTCTCATGTCATTTATTTGAAAATATTTTCATTGTTTCATCAACTATTGTGCTTTTAAACCAATACCAAATAAAAATAATTATCATTAAAACTAGAAAGGTAGCAAAATACCTATATTTAAATTAATATCAATAAATAAATTAATATGTTAACACATAGAATTGGGTTGTGGTCATGGTTATGCAACTGTGTAAATATGCTAAAAAGGCACAGAATGGGTAAATTTTATGTTCAGCGCATTACCTAACAATCAAGCTCATACTAATATCAATAATTTCATGTTCTCTTCTCTGGAGGGGGTGGCTTTGTTTAAAACATCAGATAGTCATTTCCATGAAATTAATTTTTAAAATTTACAACAGAAAAAAAATTATTTTTTTAAAATTTACAACAGAGGTTCCCAACTCATCCTATTCTCTACCTATTAGTAAACAGTTGCCAAACCTCGGAAATATGAGGTCATTGAGCCTAACATCCCTGGTTTAGAAATAAAGGTGTTACTAGGTGTGGCAGAGTTGGAAAGGCTTTCTTTCTAATTGGATATCTTTCTAAATGGAAATTGCAGGATGAAAGTGTAAAGCAGGGCAATCCACTTGGAGAGAGAAGGGGACGGAAATAGACCTAGTGCTCTTGCTTCATACACATAGAGAGCCCGTTCCTTGTCTTCGTAAAATAGCAGCTCTTCATTTTTTTCAATGGATACAAAGGAATAATAAAAACAAGCCACCTGGTCTATGTTCACCTCACTAGATAAAATGAACTCTTTGCCTCTTCTCTATCAAACAAAACCCTATACATGTGAAAAATCAGTAATATTATGCCTTGCTTAATAAATACTCTAGTGGCTCAGAACTCTTGTTCAGGCAAAGTAGCCATAGAAAAAGATGGCCACTGCTAAGAGGAGGATGGCATTGATATTCACGACTGTCCTCCACAAGGGCTTCTCAGAGGTGTCTGTCAACTTCTTCTTCAGGGCTTCCTCCTCCTCCTTGGTCAGCTTGGGGCCTTTCCTCTGCAGACCACAGTATAAGTCATATGCCTTCTTGAAACAACCACGAGTGTCTTCAAGATCATCTGAGATATGAAAGAGAAATGCATCATCACAAAACATGGCAAGCAATTTATGCCAATATATTAGAAATTTATGCCAACATATTAAAAATCTAACTTTTCAGAACTGATTTGTGAAGAAATGAAAACTCTTAGTAACCCTGTGTTGTTGTACTATGGAGTCAGATCTGACCCATAGTTGACCCTCTAGCAGGTTGTCAGAGGTAGAGAAGCACATGAGAGGAGATTGCCCGTCCTTCTCCCACGGAGCATCTGGTGGATTTGAACCATGCATCTTCAGGATAGCAGTACAGCTTCTTGCTACTAAGCCACCAGACCACCCTAATCATATAGTAATTAAATAATAAATCAGCTTAATCTCTCTCTATCTCTCTCTCTCTCTCTTTCTCTTTCTCTCTCTCTCTCTCTCTCACACACACACACACACACACCTGACACATAAATCCGCCAGGCCTTACTGGTACTATGGTGAAAATATCAAACTCTCAATGCAGATAAAATTCCAAATTTATGCAAATGTTTCTACCAGTATTTCTAAAAGAGTGCTAGATCAGAATACAAAGGCTAGATTAAGGCAAATTACAAGCTAGTCTTATTGCAAAGAATTGCTATCTTAAAAAAACAATGGAATAGGAGACATTGATCCTTCAATTTTAACAATCAAAACCAAGCCAACTCAAAGCAGTTAATGTAGAATGTAACCTTGCCAATGAATTAAAAATTATTCATTAAACACAGTTCCATGGAGTGGTGCCAGAGTAATTTCATTTAGAACAGAGTTTTAAAGAATTTGTTGTTGCTTTTGTTATGTACTGTTGAGTTGGAACCAATTCATAGGTGACCCTCCAGCACATTTTCAGAGGCAGCGAATCACATGAGAGGAGATTGCTATCTTTCTCCCAGGGAACAGCTGGTGGATTTGAACCTCGTAGGGATTCTCCAACCACCACCACCCCTTTCTAGAGGACAAATAACTTAGGCGGTCATGAGTTTTGTGTCTGTAAGAAAAGGAAGTAGCCTGTCAGTTTGAACTGAAGGGCATATTGTGAAAAGTGACAAGAAATAAAGCTGCAGAAGAGACGGAATCAACAAAATCCAAAGGTAAAGCAGGTATTACCTTCTTCGGCAGTATCATCAGCTGCTTCTTCTCTTCTCTCCTCTGCATCTAAATCAATCCGCTCCTCTGTACTATTTCGAAGTGTCCAGCACAGGCGATACAGCTGAGCAGATATCATACACAAGTCCATTAGCAATGAGGAAACGTTTATAATATAACAAGGGTCACTCACACACTAATTGCCTTTGGGGCAGAATTGACTCGGCGCTCATCCTCCATAGGGTTTCTAAAGCTGTCAATCACTTGGGAATTAATTGTCTATAATTCTCTCCTAGAGCTTGTGGTGAATTCTGAATACCAGTGAGTCAGCAGTACAACGCTCTATGGACTTTTGTTGATTGTACAGTCTTCAAAATTTAAACAACAGAGGGGAATGTAAATGATAAATAAAAGTCTCCTCCACAATCATTCACTAAAACACTTTAACCACTATTACGTTTTTGTGGGGGTTCTCTGGATGGTTGTTAGCAATTTAAATACTTTGCTTTAAAATGACCACTTCTAAGGGGAGCTCTGGTGGCCTAGTGGCAAGGAGCTGCAACTACAATCCCAGAGGCACACGGTTCGAATCCACCATATGCTCTGCCGGGAAAAGGAGGGACAATCTCCTCCTGTACCAGTCAGATCTGATTTGACGGTACACTCACACAAAAATAAAAAAAAATAAAAATAAAATGTCCACTTCTGGATTGTAATTTCACAGAAATTGAGTGTTGATGTCATTTACATTATACCTCAGTTTCACCTGTTATCTCTTTCACCCATCTGTTATCAGAAATTTCATTGGTTTCAGTAGATATGTTGTGTTGTTAGGTGGCACTGAGTTGACTAAGACTCTTAACATTATTTTGAGTAACGGGTTGAAACCTTGCCCTACCCTGTTCCATCCTCACAATCTCCACCATCCTCCAACCTATTGCTGCAATCACTGTGTACAAGATTTTTTTTAAAAATTTTCTTTTGTACTGGTTTATTTACAAAGTTCATATACATTGCTTTTCACACTGGATCTTTCCCATTGCCTTCACCCAGCCCTCCCTCCACCCATCAAATTTTGTGACCCTAAGATTAAACACTCACCCACCCACCCATCCTCACCTATCTGCTCCCACCCTCCCTCCTCTTGAATCCTCATACTCATTCTACAATAACAGTCTCATCCAGTATCAGTTCTTATGGAACTGAGTTAGTTCACTTAGCATACTGTTCTCCAGTCTCTCCCGAGTTAAGTAGTCATTTACAATGTACAAGATTTTATAACTTTTTTTTTTTACTAACTCAGTCTCATAAGGACAAATAGTGAATAAGACCATTATTGTAAAACTAGAAGGATAACTAGTAAAGCATGGATGGGAACCCAAGAGAGGAGAGGTGAGGATGGGTAGGGACGAAACCACAAGGTTGCACAATTTGGTAGGTGGAGAAAGGAGGTGAAGGAAATGGGAAGAATCTGGTGAGGACCTGTAAAGACAGAGTAATGATGGGCAAAGTCCAATAGTGACTGATTTTATAAAACATAATGCATGGGGATGATTATTTGAATGAAGAATAATGTGAAACACAACATATACAAACTTTGTAAGCAAAACAATGTAAAATTTTTCAAAATCTGTTCTGGAAAACAATCTACTCAAATTCTATAAATAAACTAGCATATTAAAAAAACAAAGAAGAGGAACATTTCTTTTCTAACTTGTAAATATTTTCGTAAATTATATTCTGGCTATGCAGTTTGTAGTTTTGTAGGTTATATTTAAGTAGTGTCTATGTGCTGTTCAGGAGAATGATGGACATGTTTCGAACTGAGGATACCAAACAAGAACAATATTATTATTCAAAAGGCCTTTGGATTAGCAGTACAACTCTGTCCAAAGTATTATAAGTTACATAGTCAAATATCTTTGAATACTAAAAAAAACACAGGCAAATCTCTGCTTCCACCCTCCTCTTCTCTTCTTGAATCCTTATACTCATTCTACAACAATGATTTTATACAATATTTTCCTTGTGGGACAAGGGGCAGGGGGAGATGGAAGCAGAGGGATGAGGATGTGCAGGGGGAAGGAGAATTAATCATGGGGTTGTACAATTTGATGGATGGCGTGAAGAAAATTGGAAGAATCTATTCTAGAAAACAATGTATTTGAATTTTGTAAATAAACTAGAAAAATAATTTTTTAAAATTTGTAAAAAAGGAAAGGAAAAAATAAATACTTTAGCTTAATTAGGTAAAAACATTTGCTAGAGCATTGAGCTGTTTTAATTAGCTATATGGTATAAAATTGAGAGAACTGGCTCAAACAACAGCTGAGGGGGCAATGATTTATGTAATGGAGGAGAAACAATTCTGAAAAAAAGATGAAGATTGTTGCACTTAGAAGATGTAATCCATATCATATAATTGTATATGTCGATATTGTATGTTTTTTCCATGTGTATTTTCAACAATGAAATACTGTGTACACTGTTAAAAAAAAAAGAAACACAGGCAAATATCCTTTTAGTATTCTTTGCTTTTTGCCATCCAGTGTCAGCAACAGTAAACCTTCTTCTCTATTCTCTTATCAATTGGGTTTGAACTTGTAGCTTTTCCCCATCAACATATTACTACAATCCTTATTTCATTATCACCAGTAAAATTTTTCTAGCATGTGAGACTAATAATATTGTTAGATTATTTTGGCATTCTTTTATCATTTTCCTCTGGTATGGCACAAAAAGGTCTCAATAAAAGTGTATCACTCTGAAATTGTTCTATACTGCATCATCAGGTTAGTCCCACAACACTGTCTAGGACTTCTTCGGTCCGTTTTCCCCCCACTGGAACACTTTTAAAGTCCACACCATCCAGTGTATTAGCGTAACAAAAACATAATTATTAGTAAATTACCTGTTGTATTTTAAGGACTAATTCTGATGTATTAATTTTATTTTGTTTTTTGTGGTTTGAATGAAAATTTGTAGAGAAAATTATATTCCATTCAACTATTCATACATGCTTTGTTTGATTGCATTAATTACAACACCCACATTGACATTTGTATACCTCTTTCTTTTCTTTTCTTTCCTTTCTGTCACGATATGGTGCTCATCATCTCCTTTAACTGTCTTTTATTCCTTTATTGTCTTTCTTTTCTCCAATCTTAAAAAAATGTCTCGTATTTATTTGGGGTGCTCTGATGGCCTAGTAGCAAGGAGCTGCACTGCAATCCTGAAGGCACTTGGTTCAAGGCCACCAGCTACTCTGCAGGAAAAGGATGTGACTTAATTTCACTCGGCATAATGCCCTCTAGACTCACCCATCTAATGTGATATTTTATTAATTCCTTATTGTTCGTTAGTGTTGCATTTTATTCCATTATGCATATGCATCACAATTTGTTTACCCATTCCACTGCTGAAGGAGCTCTGGGCTGCTTTAATCTCCTTACTTTTTAATGATAATATTGCAGTGAACCTGAGTGTGATGTATCTTTTCATATCACAGATCTTATTTCTTAGTAGCAGTAGTTGTAGTTGTTGTTATGTGCCTTCAAGTTACCTGCCACTCAACCCTATCCACAATAGCTCCGAAGCCTGTCGTATCCTGAGTCAATCTCACTGTTTCCAACACACAACCCTATTGTCCCAGTCATTGTGTCAATCTATCTCACCCAGGGTCTTTCTCTCTCTTGTGCTGTCCCTCCATATTTCCAAGCACGATATCCTTCTCTAGGGACTGGTCGCTCCTGGCAACATGTCCAAAGTATGTGAGACAGAGCTTCAAAATCCTTGCCTCCATAGAGCTACCCAGTTTTACCCTCTCTAGGATAGACCTGTTTGTACTCTTGACGGTTCAGTGTAGGTATGTTCTACACTCTTCTCCAGCACCACAACTCAAAGACATAAATTCTTCTTCTGTCGTGCTTATTCATTGTCCAGCTCTCTAATGCATGGCTCTCTGATGCTTAGATGATGGATCAGGTGCTCCTTAGTCTCTAGACTGACATCATTGCCCTTCACAATCTAGAGAGATCCCCAATAGCAGACTTTTCTAATCTAATTCATCCTTTGATTTCTTGGCTGTTGGTCCCAAGAATTAATTGTGAACCTGAGCAAGCTGAAATTGTTGACAATCTCAATCTCTTCTCCATTTATCATGGTGTTGCCAATTTGCACAGTGGTGAGAATCTTTGTTTTCCTGATGTTGAGCTTCAACCCATATTGAATTCTGCAGTCCTAGCAGTAAGATTCCATTACCAAATGATATTTATGCTTCCAACTTTTGAAAGAAGCCCCAAGCTGTTTTACAAAGTTGGTTGTTGTTGTTGTTGTTGTTGTTGTTGTTGTTATGGGTGTCAAGTCGTCTGCGACTCAGAGACCCTGTATACAACAGCCCTAAATCTGCCCTATCCTGTGTCAATCTCACCATCTCCAACACTCCTACCCCCATTATCCCAGTCACTTAGTCAATCCATCTCATCAAGGGTCTTTCTCTCATTCACTGTCCCTCCACCCTCCCAAGCATGACGTCCCTCTCCAAGGACTGGACACTCCTTGCAACATGTCCAAAGTATGTCAGACAAAGCTTCAGAATCCTTGCCTCCAAGGAGCAGCCCAGCTTCACCCTCTCCCGGACAAACCTGTTTGTTTTCTTAGCAGTCCATGGTATATTCAATACTTTTCTCCAACACCACAGCTCAAAGGCATCAATTCTCCTTCTATCATCCCTAGTCATTGTCCAGCTCTCTGATGCACAGCAAGTGATTGCAAAGATCATGGCATGTATCAGGCGCACCTTAGTCTCAGGACTGACATCGTTGCACTTCAGTACTTTAGAGAGGTCTCTAACCACAGACTTTCCCATTGAAATACGCCTTTTAATTTCCTAGCTGCTGGTGCCAAGAGTGTTGACTGTGGAGCCAAGTGAACCAAAACGGTGAACAATCTCAATCTCTTCACCATCCGTTATTTTACAATGTAGTTGCAACGTTTTACACGGCCATCAGTGTTGTATGGGTGTTCTAATGCCCTCAACATTTCTTGTTTTCTGTCTTACTGACATTTTCCTATTGTTTCTGGAGCAACATGATACTTTATTATTCTTTTCATTTGCAACTCTCTAAAGCTAAGGATTTTAAGCATTTCTTCATGAGGATTTTTTTAGCCATTTGAATGTCTTCTTTGATAAACTTTCTTTTCATGTCTTCCAGTTTTTAATTAGGTTGCTTGTCTTTATGCTTTTGAGGCATTGGTATTTTTTACACATTTTAGAGACTAGTCATTCGTTAGGAGTAGAATTACTTTATCAAATGGTATTTCCTTCTTTTGGAGGAAGCTCTGACAATATATTCTTAAAACAACATTTGTATTTCCATTTTGATTGGCATAAAAGAATTTGACATTTTTATTTACTTCTTGAAAATGATAGTGTGTTCGACAAAATTCTTTGATTTCATTTAACTCACAAATGTCAGCAAACTTATTTAGTTATGAATTTCAGTGGCACAATCCTGGTAAAGTCATTTTAAACCATTGTAGGTCTTAGGCTTCGGCCCCTACACGTAAATGCTGGCCACTCTACCAGGAAACATGTAATTAAGTATTATTTTTTTATTATTACTATAAGTTTTGATCGTAGAATAATGTGATAAACATATTGTAAATTTCTTAAATGTAATATTTCTCCTCCTCCTTCTCTTCCTCCTTCTCCTCCTCCTCTTCCTCCTCCTCCTCCTTCTTCTTCTGCCATCAAGTTGCCTGTGTCTCATAGCAGCCCTGTGTTCAATAGCTCTGAAGCTTGCCCTGTCCTGAGCATGTCTCACTGATACTAACCCACCTACCCCCATTACTCTAGCTACTGTCTCAATCCATCTCGTCCAAGGTCTTCATCTCCTGTGCTGTTCCTCCATTCTTCCAAGCGTAATGTCCTTTTCAAAGGCCTGGCCACATGCCCAAAGTATGTAAGACAAAGCTTCAAAATATTAGCCTCCAAGGAGAAACTTGGTTTTACTTTCTCCAAAACAGACTTAGTAAATAAGTATTATTGCAGTAAAAATTAGAAATTATTCATATAAAATTATATGTGTTCATCATAAAGTCAAACAATATTAGTGTCTTAACTGTATTAACTTTTTTAAATGTTGCCATTTTCTTATGACCCTACTATTTTACCCATTACTCTGCTGGTGTAGTCTATAAGGAGTTGTACTGGTAATGCAAAGGTTTCATCTCTCTCAAAACAATGGATTTTGTCATTGGTATTGTTTTTATTTACCCAGAGGTAGCTATGCCCAGCTTTAACAGGTATGTGTGCCTTAAGGCATTTTATATCCTCTGGTAAACATGTCCGTATGCCTACATGACAGATGATAAAACAATACAGTGAAGTTAATTAGAGCTTTACCTCAACGGAAATGCTTCGTTTTCCTGGGTCTTGCCAGTTTTTCATTTATGACAAGATACAGATTCACCAATTCTTTATCAGGGCCTTTGTATTTAAGGCCGGGTTTTTTAAACCAGTTTAGAGACTGATTGGTGAAGCAATTGGACTCTGAAAAGTGAGCTCTTTTGTTCTGGTTGAAGGTCTGTGTGGAATGTTTCATTGTCTTTTATTTAAGCCTCTTGTTTAGAGTCAACATGACCTCATGGAGGGTCTTTGTATTTAAAAGGCGGTTGGTCCCTATATTTGGAAGGAACGTTCTTCTAAATGGTACAGCACTGGTCTGTCAATTTGCTGCACTGAAGTAACCTGGAGTTGCTGTGATTCTCAACCCTGTGCCACTGATATAGCAAATGTCATAACAGTTACCCATGATGGTGCACAGTGTTTGGTGGATCTCCTAGGTTAAGGAAGGCATGTAAACAGGAGTGGCATCCACTTCTTAAACAACATACCTCTGGAAGCTCTACAAACTTGGAAAAACAACAATCGATATAGAAAGTGTTCAGGTCTTTTTTTCATAGGGTTGCATGAGTCAGGCTTGATTTGACAGCCATCAGCAACAAATTAATGAGAAAATATTTCCATTTTCCTTCTCTGCCAAGTTTATGCTTTACATGGGTTCTCCAGTTTTCACAGATTTTTACTGTTCCTGTTTCTATACTAGTGGAAATTTAGATCAGCCCATTTTTTTCTGTTAGAAATGAATGTCCATGGAATGGGCTGCTAGAAGTTAGGTTCTTAATGCCTGCTGTAATTGGTAGGTGATGTTAAGCTAACTCGACTCACAGAGGCTCTGTGAGCAACAGATCTGAGCCTTGCCCTATCCTGCACCGTCCTCATGGTCTTCATCACACTCTGGTCACTGCTGTAGTTGCTGTGTCATTCTCATCGAAAGTTGTCCTCTCTCTTTCACTGGCCCTCCACTTTTCTCACCATGATGTCTTTTTATAAAGATTTGCCTCTCCAAACAAAATGCTCCAAGTATATGAGATGAAGCGTCACCATTCTTGCCTCCTCCAAGGAGCATTCTGGCTGTACTTCCTCCAAGAGAGATTTGTGTGTTCTTTTGGCAGCCCATGAAATATTTAGTACTCTTCTCTAATACCTCGATTCAAAGGCATCAGTTCCTCTTGGTCTTCCTTATTCATGGTTGAACTTTTAGATGCACATTGTTATTGTTGTTGAGTACTGTAGAGTCAGAACCGACCCATAGGTGACCCTCTGGTGGGTTTTCAGAGACAGTTAGTCACACTGCAAGAGACGGCTCATCTTGAACCAAGTGCCTTTGGGATTGCAGTACAGCTTCTTGCCACTAGGACACCAGAGCTCCTTTAGATGTATGTTGTTGTTGTTGTTGTTGTTGTTGTTGTTGTGTACCATAAAGTTAGAAATGACCCATAGCTGACCCTCCAGTAGGTTTTCAGAGACACTTAATCTCACAGGAAGAGATTGTCCATCCTTCTCCCACAGAGCAGCTGGTGACCTTGAACTGCATGCCTTCGGGATTATAGCACAGTTTCTTGCCACTAGGCTACAAGAATTCTTTAGATGTATAGAAAACAATAAAAAATATTGTGGCTTGCATCACATACACCTAGGTCTTTAAACTGACATCCTTGCCCTTTATCATTTTAAAGAAGCCCTCAAAAACAGATTTCTCCAGTGCAACACATCTTAACTCATAGAGTATGAAAAATTTTAAACAGAGATCATTCTAAATTGCTTTGTTAAAAATGATGCAAATTATACAAATTTATATACTTACCAATATATTTGACCACGTCCTTGTCAACAGCAAAAATAATACAAATTGAACTTATTTTCCTGTCTTAAATATATTGAACATCTCATTGCATTGTCTTACTTCCCCTCTTCCCCCCCACCACCCCACTTCACTGATGCTTTGTGCTTGCACACCTCTGTTCATGTTGAACAAGAAATCCTACAGACCTGAAGATGGCACCTCTGCTGGGAAGTCTTGCCCAGTATATAAAGCAACACTTCTTATGCTCTTTC
>NW_006399901.1:3602050-3605614 GCF_000299155.1 Elephantulus edwardii | reverse complement strand
TACAATTCTATATGTAATTCTATATATAATCACACACGATGTGAAAGTTTTTGAAGAGAAGGAAGTTCATTTCTTAATGCCTTCTTTTTAAAATGCACTGTTGTCTTGCGTATATTATTTGTTGTTATGTGCCATCGAATTGACTACAACTCATAGCAACCCTCTGCACAATAGCTCTGAACCCTACAATGAGCCAATCTCACTGTCTGCAACACACTTACCCTCATTACCTCGGCCACTGTGTTAATTCATCTCATCCCAGGTTGTCTTCTCCTGTTCAGTTCCTCCACCCTTCCAAGTATGGTGTCCTTCTCTAAGGACTGGTCCCTCCTGATCACTTGCCCAAAATAGCTGAGACAGAGCATACTGTCCTTGATTTAATGACTAGATGGTGATCTCTGAATTCCTTCTAACTCTGCTGTCTCTAGCACTGTTATTTTTCTGATCTGGGACTTGGTCACTGCTTGAAATTTTAGGAGGCAATGAATCCTTCTTTTAAAAATGAGCATTTGTCCTTTTGTGACTGGGAAATTTCACTCAGCATAATGTCCTCCAGGGTCATCCCTTTTGAATAATATTTCTTGAGTTTCTTTTTTATGAATGCAGCTTAGTATTCCATTGTATGAATATACCACAGCTTCTGTATTCATTCATTTGTTGATGGGCACTTAGGTTGTTTCCAACTCTTTGCTGTTGTGAACAAAGCTGCAATAAACATGGGTGTGCATATATCTGCCTGGGTGTCAGTTATGGTATATTCCCAGTAGTGGAATTGCTGAGTCAAATGGTATTTCTATTTGCATCTGTTTGAGAAAACACCATACTGCTTTCCATAGCGGCTGCACCATTTTACACTCCCACAAACAGTGAATAAGGGTTCCAGTTTCTCCACAACCTTGCCAGCAATTGTTGTTTGCTGTTCTTTTAAGTTTTGCTATTTTTACTGGAGTGAGATGATATCTCATAGTTGTTTTGATTCGCATCTCTCTTAGAGCTACAGATTTTGTACATTTCTTCATGTTTGCTATTTGAATGTCTTCTTTGGTGAAGTGTCTGTTCATATCCTGTGCCCATTTTTCAATTGGGTTGTTTACCTTTATCTTGTTGTGGTGCTCAAGTATTTTATAGATTCTAGATGTAAGTCTCTCATCTGACAAGTCAGTACCAAATACTTTTCCCAGTCTGTGACTTCCCTTTTTACCCTGTTGGAGAAGTATTGATGTGCATAGGGATTTGATTTTAGAAGGTCTCCTTCGTCTATTTTATCCTCTCCTGGTTATAGATTTTTCAGAATGCTTGGAAGACTATTGATGTTGTAGTCACAAAAAGACAAATACTGCATAGTGTCACTGCTGTAAAACGAAACTGACATCAGGGTTGGGGGGAGACTGAGAAAGATGGGATAAATTATGCAAACTGCATTGAAACAGGTAAGAAAGAGAACTGTTTGTTTAAAAGGGATATGTGATTAGGTTTTATTGTCATGACAGGAGTCCAGAATAAAGGCTGCATAGTGGAGTGGACTTTCGAGGAGGGACTGTCTAACAATGAAAGACTTTTTCTTTTACTTTTCAAAGAGAAGAACGAACTGGAGGAGAGGGGTGGGAAGAGAGAAAAGTGCAACAATGAATAAATGGAAATCCAAAATTTCTGTACATTTTCATTACAATTAATAATAATAGTAATTTTTTAAAAGAAAAAAGAAAGGAATGAGCATTACTCCTTACTTACATGTACATCAGGAATGGGTTTCGTCATCAGTGAGACTCCCAGGGCAACTAGGATGCACACAAAAAAGAGTATGATGGCAAAGTAAAGGTAGTGAACTCCGCAGATAATCGTGGGGCAGTTACTAGGAGCCATGCAACTCGGTGTCCCATAGGCAAACTCGGCTATCATGCGAATAAGGCCAATCACCAGTCCTACCATCAGGCCCCAGAAAGCCCCCTGCAAAAGAAACAAGAAGAAAATGAGAGCCATTTAAAAAAAAATAAAATAAGATGAGACTCTCGTTGTTGTTATATGCTGTTGAGTCACCTGTGACTCATAGCAACCCTATGTACAATAGTGCTGAACCCTGCTCTATCCTGTGCCAAACTTACTGTCTCTGACACACCTACCTCCATTACGCCAGTCACTGGATCAATCCATCTCATTGAGGGTCTTCCTCTCATGCACTGTTCCTCCACCCTCCAAAGCATGATGTCCCTCCCCAAGGACTGGTCCCTTCTTGCAACATGCCCAAAGTATGTCAGATGAAGCTTCAGACTCTGCCTCCAAGGAGTAGCCTGGCTTCATCCTCTCCAGATGAATCCACTCAAAACTCTTCTCCAGCACCACAGGTCAAACGCATCAATTTTCTTTCTATCATGCCTATCCTCCAGCTTCCTGATGCATAGCAAGTAATTGTGAAGACTATCGTTTGGATCAGACACGCATTAATCTTAAGACTGATGTCATGCTCTTCAGTACTCTGGAGAGGTCCCTGACAGCGGACTTTCCCAATGCAATTCGTCTTTTGATTTCCTGGCTGTGGCGCCAAGCAAAGTGAAACTGTTAACAACAATCTCAATCTCTTCCCCATCTGTCATGATTATGCCAATCAGCCCAGTGGTGAGAATCTTTGTCTCCTTGATGTTGAGCTTCAGTCCATATTGAAGGCTGCAGTCCTTGACATTCTGCAGCAAGTGCTTCAGGTAGTCCTCAGTTTCAGCAAGCAGGGGTGTGTCATCTGTATTATATCAACTAAAAATTATCACCCCTGCCTGTTTTGCTGACTTGTTTAACATAAATGTACCAAAACAGGGTAAGGTTAAAAAAACCTGCACTGGAGTCAGTTGCTGATCTCTGTGGTACTGAAACATCATTGCTCTCTTGGTTCACCAAATCCAGAACACTATTATTTGCCCTGACCCAAGCTGACCTCTCTGGTTGGTTGGACTGCAGGGAACTGCTCTGATAACCCAAAAGAGGCACCTGCCTGCCGGTAGTTCAAATCCACCAGCAGCTCTGAGAGAATGATGAGAAATCTCTTCCCATGTTATAGTGTAAGCTATGCCTCAGCTCCCACTCAAGAAGCAATGAGTAAGCCCAAGAAGGTCTACCCTGACCCAAAATTGACTTTTGTATGTAGTGTTTTGTTTTGTGTTCTTTTCTAAAATTTTATTTTATACTGGCTTACTTACAAAGTCCAAATACATTGTTTTTCACACCAGATCTTTCCCCTTTCCTTTACCCACCCCACACTCCACCCATCAAATTCTGTAATGCTGATTAAGCCCCCATCTTCATCTTTCTGATGTAGTTTTTAAGAATTTATTACTTATTTTATATAATAAACCAGGATCACAAGTTATACATTTTATAAAATTGCTGTTATGTAATTTTACAATTCCATTAAGCCTTTGACAAGAAAATTAATTTCTTTCTTAAGAAACTGATGGGACCACTGTCCACATTCAGGGTTTACTGGTGTAGATAGCCCAGCCCTGGTCCCTCTCCTCCCATGTCTGAGATTCATAGGTCCACTTGCCACACGGTCCTAAACTTGGCTGATTTTTTTTT
>NW_006399901.1:3588370-3600505 GCF_000299155.1 Elephantulus edwardii | reverse complement strand
AGATGTAGGTTTTATAGGGAAAGTGACAGCCATGGCACATTTGACAAACTGATTATTTTCTTGTACATCTGAAACTCTTTTTCAAACTAGAGAACAAATGTTACACAGTAATGATGTGGTTATGGACATGCGCGCATGTCTAAAACTCTCTAAGCCAGTCATGGAAAAAAAAGAGGTAAGACTGAGGAAAATCAATCAGGCTATATATATTAACTATTCTATGTATTTCAATAAAAAATTTAAGAGAACATAAAAAAGTGGGGGGATTAACCATGGAGTTGTACAATTTGATGGGTGGGAGGTGAGGGAAATTGGAAGAATCTGGTCTGGAAAACAATGTATTCCAAATAAACTAGTGTAATACTTTTTAAAAAAAAAAGTAAAGTGATATTTTTAAAGAGGTATTATATAAATAAACACTGAATACTGTACATTTAGGGAGAAAAATGAGCCTTCCTCAATAAATCCCACAATCAAAGAAATTGGTGGACGTTAGAACTTGTGCTCCTTCTTGCTTGTTTAATCTGATATGTTTCAGAGAAGCAACATTGCATGAAGTTGGAGAACTTGACCATGTTACATAGAAAGACCTGAGAATGAGTCCAAATTGCTTCATTTCTTAATATTAAGTCATTATCCAAGGCATCTGTGACACTCATGTGTCAAATGCGTTAATGGCTGGTTACCCAATGCCGACAGAGAGTGGGGTGGAGCTCCCCAATTAAAACAAGCTTGGAAGGAGGAGTGGCATCCACTTCCGTAATAGCTTGCCTCAGGAAACCCTGTGAACCTGGAGAGAGGATGAAAGGCACCCAAGCGTCAAGGACTCTCCTTCATAGGGTCGCTATGAGTCGCCTGTGACTTGACAGCGCTTAATAACAAACAACAACAATCCAAGGCACAAAGATATTAACTCCTTTGGACTTGTTCTTCATAGAAAAATTATAAAAAAACAAATACCTAAGATGTAAGACTGACTTCTGAGAATAAATAAGAAATTAAATGTATGTGGCATATATTGTTGCTGTAGGTGCTGATGGCCCAAGTGGCAAGAAGCTGCACAGCAGTCCTGAAGGCACAGAGTTCCAGACCACCAGCTGTCCTACAGGAAAAAGATGGGCAATCTCTTCCCATGCTATTTACGGCCTCTGGAAACATGCTGGAGGGTCATCAACGGGTTAGTTCCAACTTGACAGTAAACTGATCAACTGCCTCTGAAAACCCACCAAAGAGTCAGCTTTGGGACAGTTTTGACTCAATTCTATGAAAATGTTACTATAGAGTCACTTTTGACTCACGGTGATTATTGTTGCAGGATGTCACTTTGCCCCATAAGGCTTTCAAAGCTGTGACTTCCCCCTTCCCTTTTCTTTTTATTCTAATTTGGCTGAAAGTTTAAAAGTTAAATATGTTTTTTAAGATTGTGACTTTTTAAAAGTAAAGCGCCGGGTTCATCTTTCAACATCTCATTTTGCAGATGTTTAACTATTTGTGCCACCAGGACATCATTTGATGCCTAATTGTCTTTGTAGTTTGCTGTGAGAGGAACAATACCTAGCTATCATTTTGTTGTATTGGAAGGAGATTTCCAAGTTCAAATCCACCAGATACTCCAGTGGAAGGTGGTCAGTCTCCTCCTGTGTGCTTTATTGCCTTGGAAACCCTGCTGGAGAGTCAGGAATGGGTTAGTTCCAACTTGACAGCAAATAGCAACAATTTCTTTATAGCTTAGGTAAGTATATGCACGCTTACTTAATTTTTGCTATTATTAGTTCAACACTTGTCTGTCATTTTGCTGGACTGGGAAGCAGAACCATTCACTTTTGGAAGAACAGACCTCTGAAAATCCTATGGACAACAGAGGAAAGAATATAGTATTAGAAGTAGAGCCCAGATTGGAAGTCCCTCAAAATGAGGAGAAATTACAGGAAGCACACTTTAATAGTTAGAACATGGACTGTAAAATGTGTGAACGTAGGAAAATTGGAAGTTGTTAAACATGGAATGGAACACATGAAGATCAGCATTTTAGGAATCGGTGAACTGAGATGAACTGGCATGAGGCACTTTTATTCAGACAATCATATGTTCTTTTATGCCAAGACTGAGAAACTGTGAAAGAATGGTGTTGCGTTCACAGTGGGGAAGAAATATGCAAGAACTAAGGCAGGACCAGTTCTTGTAGAAGAACATCATGCTTGGGAGGGTGGAGAGACAGCGCAAGAGAGGAAGACGTTGAATTAGATGGGTTGACTCAGTGACTGGAGTAATGGGGGTAGGTGTGTCCGAGACAGAGAGATTGGCACAGGATAGAGCAGGGTTTAGGGCTGTTGTATGTAGAGTTGCTATAAGTCTCAGGCAACTAAATGGTACATAACAATAACAACAATCCTAAAGTACAGAGTTGAGAGTGATAAGATTCTACTTGTATACATAAAAAAAAAACCCACAAAACTTCCCTTTAATACAACTATTAATCAAACACAGGCACCGACAATTAAAGACAAAGAGGAGGAAATAAAGGATTTCTACCAACTTTTTGCAGTCTAGAGAGTGTTTTTATTTTTTACTCTCTAGAGGATCACCAATGTGTCTGTTCTGACTTGTTAGCAGTGAATTTTATGAGATAATGATGATGATGATAGCTTTTGAATGTTTGTTGGTGTAATATTGTTGTGTGCTGTCAAATTGGAAGTAACGCACAGCTGAACCTCCAGAGGGTTTTCAGAGGCTGTAAATTACATGGGAAGAGATTTCCCGTCTTCACTTGAGCAATGAATTTTATGAGATGATGATATCTTCTGAATGCTTGTTAGTGTAATGTTATTGTTGTGTGCTGTCAGATTGGAGGCAACTCACAGCTAACCCTCCTGAGGTTTGTTTTCAGAGGTTGTTAATCACATGGGAAGAGATCTCCCTTCCTCTTTCAGTGAAGAATCCTGTGGAGGACAGTACAGCTCCTTACAACCAAGTCACCAGAGCTCCCTTGTTAGTGTAAGAAGCACCCTTATAAACATTTTAAATATTTTATCTCAGAAAATTCTTACAAAAACCCCATAGAATTGATTTTATTCTCTTCTGTTTACTGATAATGAGACTGAGACCCAGAAAGATCAATGATTCACTTAAGATCACAGTGCCTTTGAGAGTCCAAATTACACCCCGACCATCTGAATCCAAAATCTGTGTTTTTTTAACACTGTGTCACATATGTAGATAGTATTTTGTAGGACTATAAACACTACACTATGCAAGTATACAATGTAATTACACACATAATAGAGAATCAGGAATTGTGGTTGACTGAAAGCAATATTGAGATAGTATTTGAAGTGTATAAATAATAAACAACAAATGCATATTGCTATCCTAGAGAAATAAGCAACTTTTTTCTCTCCTTTATCGGGGAAAAAGCTCCCCAGTTTTCACATACCTGTTCATTGACTCTTTTACATAAGATGGCTAGTACGAAGACAGCCGCAATTGGAGGTCCAAGGTAGCTGGAAATTGATTCTATATAGTGGATTAGTTGTCCGTTTTGAGCTACTTGTACAAGTGGGACCCATGCAATGCTGAGGATAAGCAATGCAATTATAAATAATCTGGAAAGAAAACACAATTGTTTAAATACTAAGCCAAAGCATTATCCATACCTCTATTGTCCTTTAGTTCTTATATTCATCCTTAGAACTATTCATTAGTTTTCCTAAAAAAAAGTTAAGTCCTTGGTATCATGTAAAATGATGCCATACTTCTGACAATCAGTTGGTAGAATGCCTTTAAGGCAATTGCTTGTCATCACTGGAAATCACATAATATTCCCTCTGGCTCATTTACTTTCCTATCAAATACATAATAAAACCCATTTTACAATCCGACCAACAGTGTATGAGAGTTCCCACCTCCACATCTTCTCCAACGTTTATTGCTTGCTGCCCTACTAAACTTTGCCACTGCTACTGGGGTGAGATGTTACCTCATTGTGATTTTGATTTTGCATCTCTCTTATTGCCAGTGATTTTGAGCATGTCTTCATGTGTCTTTTGGCCATCTGAATGTCTTCCTTTGTGAAGTCTTTCCACATCTTTTGCCCATTTTATAACTGGGATGTCAGACTTTTTCTTCTGGAAGTCCAGAAGTATTCTATAAAGTTTTGTTATGAAACCCTTGTCTCACGTAATAAAAACCAATCTCAAATATGTAATAAAAACCAAAGTCTTTGTTATGGTCTTAAAATGACCCTGCATGAGTTCTGTGATAATTACTTTTATGAACTTGTTTATTACCACTTTCCTACTTACACTCCATGTGCCATGTGAGTGAGGACTCACTCTCTACTGTTGTCTAATGCACACAGCATGTGACTCTTGGGGGAATACAAGGCAATTCTTTTCACAGAATTCTGTAGAGCTCGCTGTTACATTTCCTCCAGAGATCTGTTTAAATTCACCTCCTAAGAGGCCTCCATGAGTCATAAGCATCTATCATTGTCCTCGTCTACTCTTCTTGTCTTCTGACACTTCTTGCCATTTAATGTGACACACTTATGTTATTTGTCTATCTCTTCACACACTGTGACACTGATGCGTCAAATGTGATAATGGTTACCCATGGTGGACAGTGTTTGGTGGAGCACCCAGATTAAAACAGGCTTGGAAGCAGGAATGGCATCCACTTCCAAAATAGCTTGCCTCCAGAAACTCTATGAATGTGGAGAAACGATGAAAGTTACACAAGTGTTCAGGTCTTCCATTCATGGGGTCGCTATGAGTCGTCTATGACTCAACAGCATTTAACAATGACAACATCTCCTCACAATGGTTGGCTTTTCATATTCACTTACATCATGAAGATGATAACGTCATTTTATAACAACCAAATTGTGTCGTCATACAACTATACCATTATCACTGAAAATAGTGGCCCAGACAGGTTAACACATAATTTGTTGTTGTTACTGTTGTTGTGTGTCGTGTATCCTTATACATGACCCTATGAACAATGCCTCTGAACCTTGACCTATCCTGACCAACCGTTGACCTGACCTCATTGCCATAGTCACTGTGTCAATCCATCTCGCCCAGGGATCCCCTTCTCGTGATGGCCTTCTATCCTTCCAAACCTGATGTTCTTCTCCAAGCACTGGCCCCTCCTGACAACATGCCAAATATATGTGAAGTACGTCTTTGCCTCCAAGAAGCACCTTGGCTTCATATCCTGTCCAGGACTGATCTGTTTGTTTTCTTGGCAGTCTATGGCATGTCCAATACTCTTCTCCAACACCACAACTCAATCGCATAGATTAGCCTTCTGTCATCCTTTGTCACCGTCCAGCTTTCAGATGCATAGCAAGCAATTAAGACTACGGCTTGCATCAGGTGGATCTTAGTGTTTAGACTAACATCGTTGCTCTTTAGCACTGTGTAGAGGTCCCCGAGAGCAGATTTTCCCAATGCAATTTGTCTTTTGATTTCTTAACTGCTGGTGCCAAAGATGTTGATTGTGGATCCAAACAAGATGAAATCACCATTAACTTCAAATTTTTACTCCATCTGTTATGATGTTGTTTATAGACCTGGCGGTGTGGATCTTTGTCTTGGTGATGTCAAGGTGCAATCCACACTGAAGACTGCAGGTTCTTGATCTTCTATGGCAAACACTTTAAGTCCTGCTCAGTCACCATGAGCAAAGTTACATCATCTGCCTAATGCAAGCTGTTAGTGAATCTTCCTCCAGTCCTGATATCACATTCTTCCTCAAAAGTCTGGTCTCTTGAATGATCTGTTCAGCATATAGTTTTAACAGATATGGAGAAAGGATACAGCCCTGACACAATCCTTTCTTGGAGTGTTCTTGGAACACCATGCAGCATTTCCTTCCTCTGTTCAGACAACAGCTTCTTAGTTTAGGTGTGAGTTTTGCATGAGTAAAATCGGGTATTCTGGGATTCGATTCTTCTCAGTGTTAGCTGCGATTGATGTAATCCACACAGTCAATACCATTGCATAGTCAATAAAACACAAATAGGCATCCTTTTGTTAATCTCTGCTTTCAGCCAAGATCCATCTGACATTGGCAAGGATATCTTTAGTGCCATGGCTTCTTATTATTAAAGCCTTTCTAGTCAACTCATAGCAACCCTATAAGAATAAGATCAAAGCCTTGTCCCACCTGTTGCTGCTATTGTTATGTGCCTTCGAGTCACTTGCAACTCATAGTGACCCTATGTGCAACAGCCCTAAACTCTGCTCTGTCCTGTGCCAATCGCACTGTCTCTGGCATACTCACCATGATTACCCCAGTCACAAAATCAATTCACCTCATAGCGGGCCTTCCCCTCCTGCACTGTCCCTCCACCCTACCAAGCACAATGTCCCTCTCGAAGGACTGGTCCCTCCTTGCAACATGTCCAAAGTATGTCAGACAAAGCCTCAGAATCCTTGCCTCCAAGGAGCAGCCAGGTTTAACCCTCTCCAGGATAAACCTGTTTGTTTTCTTAGCAGTAATTCCGTGGTACATTCAATACTCTTCTCCAGCACCACAGCTCAAAGGCATCAATTCTCCTTCCATACTCCCTAGTTATTGTCTAACTCTTCGATGCATAACAAGTGATTGCAAAGACCATGGCCTGTAGCAGACACCATGAGTCTCCAGAGTGACACCATTGCTCTTTGGTACTTTGGAGAGGTCGCTAACAGCAGACTTTCCCATGGTTGTTGATTGCCTTCAAGTCAAGCAAGACTCATAGCAACCCTAGGAACAAAAGGCCTGAAGTCCCTCTACAACTATCAACATTTCTCAAAGTTCATAGAGTTGTTAGAGACATGTTTTTTAGGAAATAGATGCCATTCCTGCTTCTAAACCTGTCATAGTATGTTATTGCTACTGTTATATGTGCCACTGACTAGCCTGAGATGTGTCGTGTCCCTATGTACAGCAGCTCTGAACCCTTCCCTGTCCTGAGCCAGTTGCACTATCCAACACACGAACCCTCAATACCCCAGTTACTGTATCAATCCATCTCATCTGGGGTCTTCCTCTCCTGCACTGTCCATCCACCCTTTTGAGTATGTCCTTCTCCAAGGACCGATCTCTCCTGGCCACATGCACAAAGTAACTGAGGCAGAGCTTTAAAATCCTAGCCTCCAAGGAGAGACTTGGTTTCATCCTCTCCAAGACAGACCTATTTGTGTTCTTGGCAGTCTGTCCAAGATGCTTTTCCATGACCACAACTTGAAGGCATCTAGTCTTCTTCTGTCATCCTTAGTCATTGTCCAACTCTCTGAAGCATAACAAGTAATTGAGAAGACCATGGCCTGGGTTAGGGGTCCCTTTGTATCTAGACTGACATCGTTGCTCTTCAGCACTCTGGAGAGGTCAAGGAGAACAGATTTTCCCCATGCAATTCATCTTTTTATTTCCTGACTGCTGGTGCCAAGAGTATTGATTGTGACTCTGAGCAAGCCATAATTGCTAACAACCTCAATCTCTTCTCCATCTACTATGATGCTGCCAGTTGGCCCAGTGCTGAGAATCTTGGTCTTCTTATTGAAGACTACAGTCCTTGACCTTTTGCAGCAAGTGCTTCAGGTCTTCTTCAGTTTCAAACAAGGATGTGTCCCTGCATATAATCCTGACAGTGCCTGTGTGCACCAACAGACATAGACAAAAATGCTCAAGTCAGCCTTATTTAATCACAGCCTCTGATTTCAAAATATCAAAAGTCTATCAAGAGCTGATGATATATCTACTGCTGTCAAGTTGATCCCAACTCCTAGTGACCATGCTGGACAGAGCAAAAACGCCTTTTCAAGTTTCCAAGATTGTTAATTGCTATGGAAGCAGTGATCCATCCTTCTTTCATGGAGCAAATGGTGGAGTTTAAGTGTACATTACCAACACAATATAAGCAAAATAAACTAGGCAGTAAGGACTGCATATAGAATAATTCTAATTGCTTATAGTCTAGAACTAAGAAAAGACTAAGCTGTAGTGTTAGGAGTCATAGCGATTGTCTTGGGAAAAAAGAAAGATTTTTGGTACTGGTAATTTTTAGATCTCTACTTCTAGTTACACAGGTCTCATCTTATGGTAAGTTGTTGAGCTCTGCCTGTGCTCTACGTATGTTCTGTAGCATCGTAGTCCATAGGGAAGGGCAAAGGGCAGCACCTCTGGTGGTTTGAATACACCAGCCACACCTGGGGTGGGGGTGGACAATCTCCTCCCACATGATTTGTAGGATTAGAGTTTCATTGCACTGAGTTTGAGATTGCCAAGAGTCTGGGACAACTTGATAGCAACAAACAGGAATGTCCTCTGCCCCACTCTAGAATTCTATATGAGTTTTACTAAAACAGTGATACTAGTGGAACTCATACTTCTAATAGAACTAGAACTCATAGTTCTAATTAGAATTCACAGTTCTAAGTCACTACTGTAATTACACCTTTGCCTATAAGTTTCACCGGAAACTAGAGTTCTCTCACCGTCCAGCTATAAGAAGCTCTTTCTCTGATGCCTGCTTCCGGATCTTGGTGTAAAGGTCGATGGTGAAGAGGGTACTGGCGCTGTTGAAGATAGAGGTCAGGGAGCTCATGAGAGAGGCCAACATGGCCGACAGCATCAGGCCTCGCAGTCCTGAGGTCAGAAGAGGGTGCAAAAATGGTTATGGGCTGTACATCATGGTCTGCAATGGTCTTGCTAGAACAGAGAGTAATTTAAAGATGGAAGAGCCCATTGAAACATTTACTAACCAATATAATTGTCAATACACTTAAATATGTGACATTTCCTACGTATTTCTTGATGGTTAGAGAATGATCCATTATAGATTATTTTGGTGGATTTTGCTTTTTTTGTTTTGTTTTGTTCTACCTACGTACTTAGACGTCCTTTGCTAGAACCTGAATTTGAAAGAGAGGCAACAGCATTGTGTCACCTTTCTTGTGGAAGAAACTCTTGGTCTCCTGAATATTTGAAACAACTAGAGAAGAAATCACATAAGGGAGTCTACTGAGGGTGTCATTGGTGGGACAAATCTAAGGATTTCTGGGCATTATGGTCATTTCCTTCCCAACTTTCCTCTTCCCATTAATAATGTCCCTAATCTCTTTGAATAGAGCACAAAATGGAATGGGTATGGTGATATCACTTGTGGGTCACGCTTCCTTCCTCCTGTTCACGATTTCCAGGAGAAATGTCAGGAAAGTATTAGGCAACTTTTGTTACCAGAATTAAGCAAGTTTTGATACAAGATCATCAGTCACTTTCAAATCTGTTTGGATTCACCGTGGAAATAGTGATAAGAAACTGCTCTACAATTCTGAAGGCAAGCAGTTCATATCCTCCAACTACTCCTCTGAAGAAGTATGGGCAATCTCCTTTCATATAATTAATTGCCTCTTAAAACTCACAGGAGGGCTAGTTTCAATTCAATTGTACATAATAACAACAACAACGACATCCTGTCTAATTTCTTTATTTGATTTGTGTGGGATTTTTTTTCTCTCTTACAAATCTTGAAGGTGACCACCAAGAGTGTAGAGAATTTCTTTGTTTACTTCTCTGGTAGTTCCCAACAATCAGGTGGTTGTTTTTGTTGTTGTTGTTAGATGCCATCAAGTCAACTCCCACTCACTGGGACCCTATGAACAATAGATCTGGGCCTTGCTCTGTCCTGAATCCTCCTCATGATCTCTGATTATTAGTAAAGTCACTTGTTGAGGGTCTTTCTTTCTTTGACTTTTCCTAGCATAATGCCTTTTTCCAAGATTCATGGAGGCACTCAATAAAACAAGACAAAACCACAAAATATAATAGTCCTTGAGTCAAGTTCAACTTATGTCAATTCCATGTATCAGAGTACAACAGTGCCTCCTTGAGCTTTAAATGATTGACCTTTCTGAAGCTGACTGCCAGGCTTCTATATATTGGCACCTCTGGGTAAAATTCAACTAGCAATCCTTAGATTAAGCAGTCAAGCACACAACAGTTTATAACACTCAGGGATTCCTAGACACTTAATAAGTAGTGTCAAATAGTTTCAATAAAGAGTTTGGTATTGATTTGAGGATCATTACATGGTCTAGTGGTAAGAAACTACATTGCAAAAACTATAAGCCAATATCTTTCATGAATGTAGATGCAAAAATCCTGAATAAAATCTTGGCCAATAGAATCCAACTATACATCAAAGAAATAATTCACCATGACCAAGTGGGATTCATAACAGGTATGCAAGGATGGTTCAACATAAGAAAAACAATCATCACATTAACAAACCAAAGAACAAGAACCGCAGGATCCTATCAACTGGTATAGAAAAGGCCTTTGACAAAAACCAACACCCTTTCCTGATTAAAACTCTCAACAAAATAGGATTAGAGGGGAATTTCTTCATCATAGTAAAAAGTATTTATGAAAACCTGAGAGGCAATATTGTTCTCAATGGAGAGAAATTAAAGGCATTCCCTTTAAGAACAGAAACTAGGCAAGGATGCCCACTATCACCTCTCTGATTCAATATTGTATTGGAAGTCTTAACGATAGCAATAAGACAAGAGAAGGATATAAAAGATATCCAAATTGGCAAAAAGGAGGTAAAATTATCTCTTTATGCAGATGATATGATAGGATACTTAGAAAACCGCAAAGATTCAGCAAGAAAACTATTGGACACAGTGGACCAATTCAGCAAAGTAACAGGATACAAGATCAACATATAAAAATCAGTTGGATTTCTCTACAGTGACAAAGAAAATACAGAACTGGGAGCTAAGAAAAACAATACCCATCACAATTGCTAATCACAAGGTTAAATATTTGGGAGTAAATCTAACCAGAAGCACGGGGGATCTATTCAAAGAAAATTATAAAACATTACTGCAAGAAACAAAGGGACCTGGAGAAGTGGAAGAATATCCCTTGCTCATGGATAGGAAGACTTAAATTGTGAAAATGGCAATCCTACCAAAGGCAATTTGCATGTTTAATCCAATCCCAATACCAATCCCATCCTTCAATGAGATGGAAAAGGCAATCTCCAGTTTCATTTGGAGTGGAAAGAAGCCTGAATAAGCAAATCACGCCTTTAAAATAGAAGAAAGGTAGGAGGCATCTCACTCCCTGACTAGTACACTGTCGTGGTGGTTAAGACAATATAATACTGGTACAATGACAGACACATAGATCAATGGGATAGAATTGAGAACCTGTAAATCAGCCCATCTGTCTATGGTCAACTGATTTTTGACAAGGAGAGGAAATCAGTTACGTAGGGAAATGGCAGCCTTTTTAAGAAATGGCGCTGGCAAAATTGGAAAGCTATCTGCAGAAAACTAGAGCAAGACCCACACCTCACTCCATATACAAAAACCAACTCAAGATGGATCATGGACCTAGGTCTAAAACCAACGACTATAAACTCCATTAAAGAAAAGCTTGGAAGAATGCTAGAAATCGTAATCCACAGCATAAACAGTCTTCAAAGTGTCCTGAAAAACCGACAACTAGGAGTAGATAAAATAGATGAATGGGACCTTCTAAGTATCAAATCCCTATGCACATCCAAAAACTTCTCCAACAGGGTAAAAAGGGAAGCCACAGACTGGGAAAAAGTATTTGGGAATGACATGTCAGATAACGGATTTATATCTAGAATTTATAAAATACTTGAGCGCCACACAAGATAAAGGTAAATAATCCAATTGAAAAATGGGCACAGGATATGAACAGACACGTTACCGAAGAAGACATTCAGATGGCTAACAAGCACATGAAGAAATGTTCAAAATCCCTAAATCCAAGAGAGATGCAAATCAAAACAACTATGAGATATCATCTTGCCCCAGTCAGAATAACAAAATTTAACAGAACAGCAAGCAACAAACACTGGTGAGGTTGTGGAGAAACTGGAACCCTTATTCACTGTTGGTGGAAGTGTAAAATGGTGCAACCACTGTGGAAGGCGGTATGGCGCTTTTTCAAAAAGCTACAAATAGAGATACAATTTGACCCAGCAATTCCACTACTGGGAATATACCCCAAAGAGACCAAGCAGATATATGCACACACGTTTATCACGACTTTATTCACAGTAGCAAGGAGTTCGAAACAACCTAAGCGTCCATCAACAAA
>NW_006399901.1:3586335-3587634 GCF_000299155.1 Elephantulus edwardii | reverse complement strand
AAACCCACGAAAGAGTCATCTATGGGTCAGTTTCAACTCAATGGCACACAATAGCAGCCTTAGAAAGCAAGATAGTAAGTCTAATCTGAGTTTGTATGTTTATGGTTATAGGACTCTTTTACTTGACAAGTGTAAGATTGTGTTCCTAATCAACTTTAGGATAGTCTTGAATTTTTTAAAAAACAAGGTTTCTTATAGTAAAAAATAAAAAAATGCATCTTGCTCCTATCTCTACTTCCAAAAATTAGAACAGGTCTGTAAGCCTATACACTCAAGAAATGCCTGATAAATTTAATTAAGAAACTTGACTGCTGGTAACCTAGTAGCAAGAAGTTACACTGCAATCCCAAATGCACATGGTTTGAGGCCACCAGGAAGGATGGGCAATCTCCTTTTGTGTGATTAACTGCCTCTGAAAACCTGCTAGAGGGTCAGCTATAGGTTGGTTCTGACTCTACAGTACACAATAACAAGAATATGTGAGAATGAACAAGAATTTTCCACCTCCTTGACCGTTCACCCTTCCGTAATTAGGTCTCCAAGATTACCCCAGCATAGATGTTTTCTTACCATTGGGCATCAGTTCCAGCACCAGCATTGGGTATGCATAGTTAGTGCAGCCAACTTCAGTTCCACAGTGTTTCACACATTCAGAAGGTACAACACATACCACCCTGTCTGAGGAGAGAGTCGGAGAAGAGTTCACTAAACAGGAGCAAAACAAGCACAACCCATGACAAGTCAACAACAAAACAAATAAAAAAGCAAACTTCAGATTCACAGTGGAAAAAGCCATGGGCCAAAGACTTTGAGATTCTATGTTGTATAGACTCTGCTAAGTGATAGAAATATCAAGAATCCGGCTGAAGTGAGAACTAGCTAAAACTTCGTAAGGGCCTTTTGTTTACTTCCTATTGTAGATGACCTAAAGAAAAGGGATTTTCCTTGGGATTAGAAAGAAACTACAGCGGGAGCATTAAAGCAAAAAGAGGAAGGTGCTTCCATCTTTTTCAAAAAACAAGAGAGCAAGCCGGAGAGCATTATGTTGAATAAACTAACTCAGTCTTATAAGGGCAAATGCTGCATAAGACTATTACTGTAAAAATAGAAAAATAACTAGTAAACATGTACAGGAACTCAGTGGGGGGAAGGGGAGAACTGAGGAGTAAGAATAGGTAGTGGTGAACCACAGAACTGCACAGTTTGGTGGATGGAGGGGGGTGCAAATGGGAAGGACCCAGACCAAAAGACAGGGTAGTGATGGGCAAGGTCCAATGGTGATTAATTAATTTTATAAAA
>NW_006399901.1:3566572-3586045 GCF_000299155.1 Elephantulus edwardii | reverse complement strand
TTTTTTAAAAAACCAAGAGAATAAATTCTCCATGAAACACAGAACTCTGTAGATTAAAGAATTTTAAAAATGAAACAAACTTATAGCTACAGGAAACAGGTAGGCAGCATGAATGAACAAAGCTATAAAAACACCACAGTTTCTCCTTAGGTTTTCTGCCCAAGCTATCCCTTCTACCTACAACTGTGCTTTTGCTTCCATTTGGACTTGTCTAGATTATCAATGTTTTAATGAACCTTAAAACCATTTCCCAGGATTTGAACATAAAAGAAGATGGGACATGTGGAAGAAGGTCTTACCTGGGTACAGGATGCGGCTGATCATTCCTGGCATCACCATGAGGAACAAGGGCAGCAGCTTCAGGTAAGCGCACATGATACAGGCGGCCTTCACATGGGACATGTCCTTGCCTGAGAGGCAGCGCTGCACAATGACCTGCCAGGAAAACACATGCACTCACGAAACAAGCACAGGATAACGTCAAAGAAGATGAGTGTCTCTTTTCAGGATTTAAGGTTACATGAAAATGATATGGTTAGTGAAAAACCAAGGACTTTGGAGTAAGATCTAGACACAGACTCCAACTCCTCTTACAAGATATTTTACCACTATGAGTCTCAAATTTCTCCATTTTAATGTAAGGTTATCTATTGCAAGGTATTCTGAATATTTGCATAACATAAGTAAGGCCTCTTTTTATCATTTTTTTTAATTTTGCTTTATAGCCTTGCAATTACAATGTCATTTGTTCATCCATATGCACTTTTATAATGTCGGTGGTGGTGGTGCTGTTGCATGCCCTCGAGTCAGAGGGCATACGTACAACAACAACACAACTCTTACCCACAGCTCACCCTCCAGTAGGTTCTCAGAGACAGCTTAATTGCACGGGAAGGAAGTGCTGTTCCTCCTTCTCCTGCAGAGCAGCTGATGAATTCAAACCATGTGCCTCTGAGATTGCAGTGCATGTTATGTGCTGTGGAGTTGAAGCTGACTCATAGCTCACCCTCCAGCAGGTATTCAGAGGCTCTTAAGTCCCCTGAGAGGAGATTTTCCATCTTCCCCCATGGAGCAGCTGGTGAAGTGGAACCACATGCCTTTTGATTAGCAGTACAACTCATTACTCACTAGGCTACCAGAGCTCCCTTTGATTATACTATGTTAATATAACTAATTAATTACAATGTTTGAGCAATACGCTGTAGGTAAGGCTTTTGATAAACAGCAATTCTATATCAGTAAGTGGTTTTAAATGTTTACAGCTCCTGAGCTACAAGACAACAACAACCACATGCTCCTCAAAGTACAAAGTTCTTGTTACTGTTCCCTGCCACAGGTGTGTATTTACATTGTGTCTTATTATTTCAGTCACTAAGTAAGACATCTCAGTTTCAGCAAGGAGGGTGTGTCATCTGCATAATGGAGATTGTTGATAGATCTTTCACCAATCCTGATGCCACACTTCTCCTCATAGAGTCCACGGATAATCTGTTCTGCATATAGGTTGAAAAGGTATGGAGACAGAACACATCCCTGGCGTACACCCTTCCCAATTTTGGACTGGACCATGCAGTGTTTCCTTGCTCTGTTCTGACGACTGCCTCTTGGTCCAAGTATAGGTTTTGCATTAGCACGATCAAGTGTTCTGGGATTCCCATTCTTCTCAGAGTTAGTTTGTTATAATCCACACAGTCAAACACCTTTGCATAATCAATGAAACACATATAGACATTCCTCTGGTATTTCCTGCTTTCAGCTAAGATTCATCTAACATTAGCTACAATATCCCTAGTACCACGACCCCATCTAAATCCAGCCTGGACTTCTGGCAGTTCTCTATTGACATGTTGCTCCAGTCAGTTTTGGATAATCTTCAGCAGAATCTTGCTTGCATGTGAAATCAATGATATTTTTCTATAATTTCCACACTCTGTTGGGTCACTCTTCTTTGGAATGGCAACAAATATAGATCTCTTCCAGTCAGTTGGCCAAGTGGTTGTTCTCCAGCTTTCTTGGCACAACTTGGTGAGCACGTCCAGGGCAGAATCTGTTAGTTGAAATACGTCGGTCAAGGACTGCGACCTTCAATATGATTAAAGCTCAATATCAAGAAGACAAAGATTATCACCACTAGGCCAATTAGCAGCATCAGGATGGATGGTGAAGAGGTTGAGATTTTACACAGCTTTAGTTTGCTTAGCTCCACAGTCAACACTTTTGGCACCAGTAGCCAGGAAATTAAAAGGCGCATTGCCATGGGAAAGTCTGCTGTTAGGGACCTCTCCAAAGTACTGAAGAGCAATGGAGTCACTCTGGAGACTAAGGTGTGTCTGATACAGGCCACGGTCTTTGCAATCACTTGTTAAGCATTAGAAAGTTGGACAACCACTAGGGAGTATAGAAGGAGAATCGATGCCTTTGAGCTGTGGTGCTGGAAAAGAGTATTGAGAATACCATGGACTGCTAGGAAAACAAACAGGTTCATCCTGAAGAGGGTTAAACCGGGCTGCTTCTTGAAGGCAAGGATTCTGAGGCTTCATCTGACATACTTTGGACATGTTGCAAGGAGGGACCAGTCCTTAGAGAGGGACGTCATGCTTGGGAGCATGGAGCGACAGCGCAGGAGGGGAAGACTCTTCTATGAGGTGGATTGATTCAATGACTGGGGTAATCGGGGTGGGTTTGTTGGAGACAGTGAGAATGGCACAGGACAGAGCAGGGTATAGGGCTGTTGTACATAGAGTCACTATGAGTCGCAAGCAACTCGATGGCACATAACAACAATAAGTAAGACATACTATTAATATGAAGCCATTGTCTTCTTAATAATCAAGTAAATTGCCATGGGAAAAAAATGGTAATTAGAGGATCTCTAGATTTGGAAGCAGGAGTGGCATCCACTTCCTAAACAACCTGCCGCTGGAAACTCTATGAACTTGGAGAAATGATGATACTTTTAGAAAGGCTTCAGGTCTTTTGTTTATAGGGTCACTGTAAGTGGTGCTCCACTTGAAAATGTCTTCTAGTTCTAAAACATTAATACGAGAAACATTAGTGCACAATCTTATGATATTTTCATTCTCACTTGGTAAGTACGAACGCACCTATCCCTGCCTAAATGCGTTTGGAGAGGCAGACCCTTTGAGTATGTCACTCAGTGTTGGGAAAGAAGACTGCATATTCAGAACAAGGGCTTAGAACAGAAAATTGGTGGGACAACACACATCACAATGGGGAGAGGAATCCCATTAGCAGGCAAGCAGGGCTGGGCATCAGATCTAAGGATAATATTGGTCAAGACAGGGGCTAAAAGGTGAAATGGAATTATAAAGAAGGATTCTGCAAATCAACAGTGAGATGACACATTGTTCTTTGATAGTTACATTGGAAAAATGGATTCATTATATAGGAAACAAAATAACTCGTTAAACTCATAAGTAACAATTGATTCAAAATGAGTTACAGATTATGGATTGATAAACTTAAAAGTGGTTAAAATTGGCAGAGTTTATTCAAAGAGAAGAACACTTTTAAAAAGGTGAACAAATAAAAAACAAACTAGCACAGAAACGAAGAATTAAGGACATCTTAGAATGAAACATACAAAGGCAAAGGAAATTGGAAGATAAAGTTGAGAAAAATCATACAGAAAGTAGAATAAATACACACACACACACACACACACACACACACACACACACACCCCACATCCTCAACCCTCTGCTGGATATGCAGGGGTTGTTATTGTTGTTATTAGGTGCCGTCGAGTCATAGACGACTCATAGAGACCATATGAACGAAAGGCCTGAGCACTGTTCATAGAGTTTCCAGAGGCAAGCCATTTCAGAAGTGGATGCTACTCCTGCTTCCAGGCTTGTTTTAATCAGGAAGCTCCAGCAAATACTGTCCACCGTGGGTAACCATTATCACATTTGGCACATTAGTGTCACAGTGTTCAGCATCACAGCAACCACGAGTTACCTCTGTACAGCAATGCACAGACCAGTGCTCTACCACCTAGAATGTTTGCTAGAAAAACAATTTGAACCAGGTCTGAGGGCAGCAGATTAAAATCACCCACCTTGGGCTTGGTAGTTTGTGCAGGGATAGAGAGTATTAGTTGTGGGTTCATATAATTTGATTTGGGAGGTGAGGGAAATGGGAAGGACCTGGCATGAAAAATAATGTATTCAAATTTTCAAAATATACTAGTATTAAAAAAAGTAAAATAGAAGTTATGAATGATTGTATGAAACACAATGTAAATGATAGATTATATAAAACAATGTACAGAGTAGAAAATTTATAAATAGATGACTAGGATGACTAAGATGGATGAAGGGAAAGGTAATATTGAAATAATGGATGTTCAGACATTGTGAATATTGCTATAGAATTAATGTTATGGGACAAAATGTGTATGGATGATTTATTGATAAACTAATATGCTTTGTAAACTTTCACTAATATGACAATTTCCAAGAGATGAAAAGACCGAGTTTGAAAAACAGGGAGAAAAATTAGAACACTAAAGCATCAGATTATGTTAATCCAACATTCAAGAAGACAGACGTGAAAATTAAATAAAAATAATCAAAGAAAAGATCCTTCAGAATTGCCCAAGATGTCACCTGCCAGAATAAATGGGCTTCTTCTAGTGGCCCCCTATAATGGATACTAGATCCACAAAAGGACACATTGTAGTAGAATTTCAGAAAACCAAGAATATGAGAAAGAGCTTCTGCGAGTAATGACAATCACATTCAAAGTATCAATAATTAGAAATTATTTCAGATTTCTCAGTAGCAACAAAGGAAATCTGGAAACAATGAATCTTTGATTTTGGGGAAACTATCTCTAATGTGGAAATGTTCACATGCTCAAGCTATTCACTATGGGAAGGTTGAAATGAAGATTTTTTAAAAAATAATTCTCAGTCACAAAAGATCAATTTCTCTCCAATGAGGCTTTTTCCTGGAAGCTACTAGAGAATTTGTTTGCCCTTAAAGAATCAAGTGAGAAGGTACAAAAATAAAATCTGTAAATCAATACAGAAGCAAAAGGGATCTTGCCTAAAGATCAGCACTGAGAAAAAAAAAAAGAGCATCCTGTCAGATTGGGAGATACCAAAAGTTTTAGAGAAAGCAAAGAAAATGAATTGAGGAAATGACAGGCATTTTCATTTTCGTGTAGAGAAAGGAGATGCAGTACATTTTCTGCACACTTGAGGTTTGATTAATAGTAATTACCAAAAAAAATTTAAAAAGAAATAATAATTACCAAGTTAAAAACCATGTATGAGAATGAGTGTATGAAACACAGTGTGAATGAAGAAAAGTGGAAAACACGATGTATGTGAATTTTGTATAGACATCAATATAAAATAAAATTTTTCCAAAAATAAATAAACCAAACCTAATTTTTTAAAAAGACAATTTAAAAATCAGAAAAATAGAGATAGTTCTTGATTCCAGGAAAACACATAACTGTAGTACAAAAGGGACAGAAGACACCATGTGACTCAGGTCTAAATTACATTTGTTGTTGTTGATTGCTTTCGAGTCAAACACGACTCATAGTGACCCTATGAACAAAAGGCCTGAAGCCCCTCTATGACTATTGACATTTGTCAAAGTTCATAGGGTTTCCTGAGGTATGTTATTTGGGAAGTGGATGCCACTCCTGCTTCCAATCGGTGATAAAATGGAAACATTAAATGATGATCTCCTCAAAACTGTGAGTTTAACAATTGGGAGTCTGGGAGAACACGGAGTTGTGTTTGCGTGCACTTAGGGATGAAACATTGAAAGAACTAATCTAAGTACACCAGTATAAATTAAAAAATTCATTTAAACTTTTTTTAAAAAGAAAGAACTAGTCTATCAAGTCTCACTTCAGGATGCCAATGTTTGTTGTTGTTAAGTGCAGTCGAGTCGCAGGTGACTCATAGCGACCCTATGAAGGAGAGTCCTCGACA
Organism: Elephantulus edwardii; assembly: GCF_000299155.1. NCBI lineage: Eukaryota > Metazoa > Chordata > Mammalia > Macroscelidea > Macroscelididae > Elephantulus > Elephantulus edwardii. The sequence goes on along the minus strand of NW_006399901.1, from coordinate 3,580,068 downwards.
CCAGGATGCCAACAGGGAATTGAAAAAACAGGCAAATTCTAGTTTTAAGCATTTGAATAAGGTTAAAGGGTCTTCAGTACTAATAAACTGCACGGTGATGTTTATGCTATTGGGTCACAGAATATACATTAAGTACATACATTTACAGAGTCGAAATAAATTCTCTAATCCAAACAGAAAGAGTTGACACAGGAGACACAGGAGAACAGGCAGCTAGTTCCATAATAGAAGTGTTTGGCTCTCTAATAAATGTGTGTATATCCTCACAAAACAGGAGCTTATCGTGGAGGAGAAAACATATTAAAACACACAGACACACTCATCACCTGATCTGTGCACCAGTACCACGCAGCAACAATGGGCATTCCAAAAACCGTGCCTGGCCACGGAATATCTCCAGTGACGGCGTCTCGGAAAATGTGCAAAGAGTCGGCCTGAGGAGTGTAGCACTTGGAGCTGATGGTCAGGTTGTCGCCCTGGGTGACAGAGGGGATGGCGTTCATGTACTTCTCTGTGAAACTCTCGTAGCCACCAACTTCTGCAAAGGCTGAAAAGGCACCAGGTCAAATGAGATGTCTTTACAGGACTCCAAGACCCCTGGTATTCCTAGTCCTTTGTGATGCAGGGACCCCTGCACATTATCCCAGTCCAATATGTGCATGTCCTAGGATCCATTGTTCTTATAGCAGTTTCACTGGTGTCTGTTTTTTTAATTTATTTTGTATTTATACCATCATTCATTTTTTTTCTTTTTTTTTTTGTGGGAGTGTAAAATGGTACAACCACTGTGGAACCATTGTGGCGCTTTCTCAAAAAGTTGCAAATAAAGATACCATTTGACCCAGCAGTTCCACTACTGGGAATATACCCTAAAGAGACCATCAATGACATCCAGGTAGATATATGTATACCCATGTTTATCATGGCTTTGTTTACAATAGCAAGGAGTTGGAAACAACCTAAATGCCCATCAACAAACGAATGGGTAGAGAAGCTGTGGTATATTCGCACAATGGAATACTATGCTGCATTGAAAAAACAAGGAACTCATGCAATAATATTCAAAATGGGTGACCCTGGAGGACATTATGCTGAGTGAGGTATCTCAGTCACAAAGGGACAAATGCTATAATGGTGCCACTGTTGTAGAATGAGACTGAGAAAAAACATCATTCATTTTTATACATTCATATGCTGTTACGTGTTGTCAAGTCACCTGCGAATCATAGCTACCCTATGTAAACAGCTCTTGAGCCTGCCCTGTCCTGAGCCAGTCTCTGATTCCACACACCAACCCTTATTGCCCCAGTGACTGTATCAATCCATCTCATCTGGGGTCTTTCTGTCCTGCACTGTCCCTCCACCTCTCTGAGCATGATGTCCTTCTCCAAGAATCAGTCCCTCATGTCCATGTGCCCGAAGTATATGAGATGGAGCTTCAAAATTCTAGCCTCCAAGGAGAAACTTGATTTCACACAGAACTATTTGTTCTCCTAGCAGTCTGTGTTATGTTCAAGACTCTTCTCAAGCACTCCAACTCAAAGGCATCAATTCTCCTGTTATCCTTAGTCATTGTCCAGCTCTCTAATGCATAGCAAATAGTTGCAAAGACCATGGGCTGGATCAGGTGCACCCTAGTCTCTAAACTGACATTGTTGTTTGTTAGTATTTTGGAAAGGTTCATGACAGCAAATTTTTAAAGTGCAATTCATATTCATATACATTGTTTCATTCATATACATATTATCTTAAACAATAATTTCTGTACCTTGTATTTTATATAATTATTATTGATCTATTACTGTATCTCCCTGTTTTCTCATGTCCCCATTGCACCTTGACAATTCCTTCACCTCCTCATTCTCCCCACTAATTCTTTCTTTTCCACATCCTTTCTCTCCTTCCCCTTTTAAACAGTTACATATACTTTGTTCTTATTTGCTAATTGCAATAGTCATATTATTTTTATCTCAATTCTTCCCAGATTTATCTTCCCTTGACGTGGTCTTTGCACTGTTCTTTTAAAATACCAAATTTACTTTCCAACATACATACATTCCTTTAACTTTTCTCCCATAGTATTCTTTACTTTCTAGTCTTTATTTTTTTTTAGGTAATTAACCAAATGTATTGATTAACCTGAAGTGATTGCTGTAGAAGATCAAAACTGTAGTCTTCAATACGGATTAAAGCTCAATATCAAGAAGACAAAGAGTCTCACCACTGGACCAATTGACAGCACCATAATAGTCCTATATTTTTAAAAAGCTGTTACCCAGATGACTTATATTGCAATATTTCACAACTATACATACAAGAAGCAACTATAACAATGAGCTAAAAGAATGAACCTAATAGAATTCACCATTAGGAAGTTCAACTCCTCTGACAGAGCCAAGGAATGGTGGCCTCTCCTCCTGACACAAAGCTGGACATTTATGTTCTTATCACTTTTATTTGCTGGTAAAATACTGTATTCTGCCTATGCTACAATTTTTTAAATTGTGGAAGGTAAGTAGCAGGAAAATGGAGACACAGCAGGACAAAAACTTATAAAGAAACAGTGAGCTCTTTATGGGTTTGGAAAGATTAGCCATGGGTAGAAAAGTACTATAGTTGTTATTATGGTTGTTGTTGGGTGCCATCAAGTTGAGTATAAGTCGTAGCAACCCTATGAACAGCAGATCTGAACCCTGCCCTATCCTGTGCCATTCTCACAATCACATGCTTGAGCTCATTGCTGCAGTCACTATATCAATCCATCTAGTTGGGGGGGGGGAGGGTCTTCCTCACTTCTGCTGATCTTCTACATTTCCAAGCATGATATCTCTTTCCAAGGAATAACCTCTCCTAGCAACATGTGCAAAGTATGAGAGATGAAGCTTTGGCATCCTTGCCTCCAAAGAGCATTGTGGCTACACCTTTTTCAAACTATACCTGTTGTTCTTTTGGCAGTCCATGCAATATTCAGGATTTTTCTCCAACACCATAGTTTAAAGACATAAATTCTTCTTCTGTACTCCTTATTTACTGTCTGGCTCTAAGAGACACAGCAAGTGATTAAAAAGACCATGGCCTGAATCATGTGCACCCTAGTCTTCACACTGACAACATTGCTCTTCAAAACTTTGGAGAGGTCCCTGAAAGTAGCCTTGCCTCAAAGCATTATGTCTCCTTATCGCCTAACTGTGGATTGTAGATCCAAGTAAGATGACATTGTTGACAGTTTCAATCCTTTCCCCAGCTATCATGATGTTGTCTACTGGTCCAGTGGTGAAGACTTTTGTTTTCTTGATGTTGAGATGTAATCCATATTGAAGGCTGTTATCTGTGCTCTTCTATTGTAAGTACTTCATGTCCTCCTCACTTCTGGCAAGCAAGGTTGTGTCATATAATGTAGGTTGTTGATGAGTCTTCCTCTGACCCTGATACCACTTTCTTTTTCATAGATGCAGCTTCACAGATCATTTACTCGGCATATAAATTGAAAAGATATAAAGAAACAATATAAGCCTGATGCACATCTTTCCTAATTTTAAACCATATAGTGTTCCCTTGTTCAGACAACAGCTTCTTGGTCTAGGTATAAATTTCTCATGAATTCAATTAAGTGTTCTGGGATTCCCATTCTTTTCAACTTGATGGTAAACAACAGCAGCAGTCATGCTTGGCACATGTCTAATGGCCTGAAGTACCTTCAACTTTATTTATTTTTGTATATTATGCAAAGGCATTTGACTGTGTGGACCATAACAAACTGTGGCTGACTCTGAGAAGAATGGAAATCCCAGAACACTTGATTGTGTTAATGCGAAACCTATACTTGAACCAACAAGCAGTTGTCAGAACAGAGCAAGGAAGCACTGCATGATTCAAAATTGGGAGGGGCATATGCCAGGGATGTGTCCTATCTTCATACCTTTTCAACCTATATGCAGAACAGATCATCCAGGAGGCTGGGGTCTATGAGGAGAAATGTGGCATCAGGATTGGTGAAAGATCTATCAACAATCTGCGTTGTGCAGATGACACAACCCTGCTTGCTGAAACTGAGGAGGACCTGAAGCGCTTGCTGCTGAGGGTCAGGGACTGCAGCCTTCTATATGGATTGAGGCTCAATTTCAAGAAGACAAAATTCTCACCACTAGACCAACTGGCAGCATCAGGATGGATGGTGAAGAGACTGAGACTGTTCACAGCTTTAGTCTGCTTGGCTCCACAATCAACACTCTTGGCACCAGCAGCCAGGAAATTAAAAGATGTATTGCCATGGGAAAGACTGCTGTTAGGGACCTCTCTAAAGTACTCAAGAGCAACGGTGTGTCTCTGGAGACTAAGGTGCATCTGGTACAGGCCATGGTCTTTGCAATCACTTGTTATGTGTCAGAGAGAGGAACAATGACCAGAGAGGATAGAAGGAGAATTGATGCTTTTGAGCTTTGGTGTTGGAGAAGAGTGCTGAGAGTGCCACGGACTGCTAAGAAAACAAACAGATTCATCCTGGAGAGGATTAAACTGGGCTGCTCCTTGGAGGCAAGGATTCTGAGGCTTCGTCTGACATACTTTGGTCATGTTGTAAGGAGGGAACGGTCCTTGGAGAGGGACATCATGCTTGAGAGGGTGGAGGGCAGGCGCAGGAGGGGAAGGCCCTCTGGGAGATAGATTGATTCGGTGACTGAGGCAATCAGGATGAGTGTGTCGGAGACAATGAGATTGGCACAGGACAGAGCAGAGTTTAGAGCTCTTGTACATAGGGTCGCTATGAGTGGCAAGCAACTCGATGGCACATAACAACAACATATTTAATTATATTTTATTTCTTTTATGTATATTTAATTTTCGTTTATGTTTTCTTTCCGTTTTATTTCATCTTTGTTAATTTAATTTTATACTTCATAAAAATATAGGGTTTGGGGTCACATAATTTGATGGGGGGGTGAAGGAAATGGCGTGAAAAACAATGTATACCAACTTTGTAAATAAACTAGTTTAAAGTAAAGTTTTAAATATAGGGTTTCTAATACACTAATATTTATATTAAGTGGTCAACCAGAAAGTGCTCATTTTGACCTTTCTGAACACAAACAAATTATGGTAAAAATGAGATTATTTTCCTAAGCAGTAATTTTTTTGTTTTGAAGGGGGGCTTTGTGGGAGTTTTTTTTATATCACTCTTATTTACAAAGTTTGAATACATTGTTTCTCATAAAATATCCTTCCGATCCCTTTCCATCGCTCCACCCATCCATCAATTATGCAACCCTATGATTAACACCCGACCCCTCCCCCCATCTTCACCTCTCTATTTCCACCCTCCGCTCCCCTCCCCATCCTCAGACTCATTCTACAATAATGGTTTTATAGAGTATTTGTCCTTGTGAGAGTGAGTTAGTTCACTCTATTTGTCCTTGTGGGACTAAGTTAGTTCACTCAGCATAACACTCTCCTGTCCTTTCCAAGTTAGGTAATAATCTACAAGATGATTGCTTCTTGGTATTTGATAGAAAAGTTCATCACTCTTTCCCTACGATGAGATACATGAGCAGAAAAGAAGCTGGCAGACATCTCCACAGTGAGAATTATACAAATGATGGGAAAATTAGACCAGATGGAACTGAAAACAGCAGATAAAGAGCAACCTAGATAGATTGAGAAGAAAAGTCATCTCATGATTCCATCCTACAGCACTGCCCATCATTCTCTTCTGCTTTGAATGAGTAGAAATCAAAGTCTGTGACTTAAAGGACTCTTGTTATAATTTCTCTTAATGCTCTTACCAAACCCCGTGAGAATAAATGAGCCAATCAACATAACAATGGTCTGGAGGGTGTCTGTGTAAATTACAGAAGCCAAGCCACCTGTGAAACAAAGAAAAGAACTAAGGCATGTATTCAGCACTCATTTCTCTGTCTTCATTTATGGGGTCACCTCTTACCAAACTCCAGAAAACATAGTAAAAGCTTCTTGTTGGGTCAAAAGCTTTTATTCCCCTGCACCATCTCATTGATGTCTTTTTGTTTGTTTGTTTGTTTTCTTGAATCCATTGCCTTACCTTGATTCAAAGTTTCTATGAATGTAGTTCTATCATGTGGTGTGGTTTTGAATATTGAGTAGGGGAAAGGTAAAAATTTAATGTCATGAAAGCCTGCCTTCACTTTCTTTGGTGTGGAACTGAGAAAACTCTAGCAAGGCCAATTTTTGGTCTACTGTTAGAGCATATTATGCCTTTGAGGTTTTCCCTATTTAAAATATTTTGTTGTATTTTGGGTAAAAGTTTACACATAAATTCCACTTAACAATTTTTATGCAAATTATCCCATGACATTGGTTGCAATTTCATGATGTGTTAGCATTCTCATTATTTCTATTCTGTTTCCACTGGTTTCATTTTTTTTTTTCTCCCTCTCCTTGCCATTTCATCTGTACTTTTGTTGACTGTTTAGTTTCCTATAGTTGATTGTTTAAAGGAGCCACGTTACTCATTAGTTACCTTCCTGTGCTTCCCATTTAGGGGTGTTCACTTGGTCTCAAGATAGCCGCAATGCACAGGACTGATTGCCAGGGCACCTATAATCCATAAAATTGTTCTGCCCATAATCAAAACTTTCTGGGAAAAAATTGACACCAAAAGAAAGAAATGCCATGTGGTGGTGGTGGTGTTGTTTTTAGGTGCCGTCGAGTCATAGATGACTCATAGCGACCCTATGAATGAAAGGCCTGAGCATTGTTCATAGAGTTTCTAGAGGCAAGCCATTTCAGAAGTGGATGCCACTCCTGCTTCAAAGCCTGTTTTAATCGGGAAGCTCCACCAAACACTGTCCACCATGGGTCACCATTATCACATTTAGCACATCAGTGTCACAGTGTTTAACATCACAGCAACCACGAATTACCTCTATACAGCAATGAACAGTCCAGTGCTTTACCACCTAGAAGAATTTTTGACAAAAACCCAATTTGAACCAGACCTGAGGGCCACAGATTAAAATCACTCACCTTGGGCCTGGTAGCATAACTTTCTGTCCACAGTGAACATGGGTTTGTATATATCTGCTTGCGTGGTGATTATGGCTTCTTTGGGGTATATTCCCAGTAGTAGAATTGCTGGGTCAGATGATATTTCTATTTGCAACTTGTTGAGAAAGCACGATACGGCCTTCCATAGTGGTTGCACCATTTTACACTCCCACCAACAGTGAATAAGGGTTCTAGTTTCTCCACAACCTTGCCAACATTTATTGTTTGTTGTTCTGTTAAATTTTGCTTTTCTCACTAGGATGAGATGATATTGCACAGTTTTTTTTATTTGCAGGTCTCTAAGAGCTAGGGATTTTGAACATTTCTTCATGTGTTTGTTTGCCATCTTTGTTCATATCCAGTGCCCATTTTTCAATTGGGTTGTTTACCTTTATCTTGTTGTGGTGCTTGAGTATTTTATAATTCTAGACATAAGTCCCTTATCTGACATATCATTACCAAATATTTTTTACAAATTTATTACTTCCCTTTTTATCTTGTTGGAGAAACTTTTGGATGTGCATAGGAATTTGATTCTTAGAAGGTCCCATTCATTTCTTTTATCCTTTCCTGGTTGTAGACTTTTCGGGATGCTTGAAGACAGTTTATGTTGTAAATTAGGACTTCTAAGAGTTCTTCAAAACTTTTCTTTAATGAAGTTTATAGTCCTTGGTTTTAGTCCTAGGTCCATGATCTACTTTGAGTTGGTTTTTGTGTATGGAGTGAGGGTGGCTCTTCCTTGAGTTTTCTGAAGATAGTTTTCCAATTTTGCCAGCACCATTTGTTTAAAAGGCTGCCGTTTCCCCACTTGACTGATTTCATCTTCTCATAAAAAATCAGCTGACCATAGGTAGATGGGCTGATTTCAGGATTTTCAATTCTTTTCCATTGATCTATGCATCCGTCATTGTACCAGTTCCACACTGTTTTGACCACCATGGCAGTGTAGCAGGATTTGAAATCAGGGTGTGAGATGCCTACTACCTTGTTTCTCTTTTTAAAGAGTGTTTTGCTTATCCAGAGTCTCTTTCTATTCCAAATTAAATTGGAGATTGCTTTTTCCATCTCACTGAAAAATGGAATTGGTACTTGCATTGGGATTGCATTGAACATGTAGATTGCCCTTGGTAAGATTGTCATTTTCTCAATTTTGAGTCCTTCCTAACAATGAACAAGGGATATCCTTCCACTTCTCAAGGTTTCTTTTTGTTTCTTATAGTAATGTTTTGTCATTTTCTTTGAATAGATCATTTATGCTTCTAGCTAAATCTTCTCCCAAGTATTTAATCTTGTGATTATCTATTATGAAGGATATTGCTTTTCTTAGTTCCTGTTTTGTATTCTCTTTTTTCACTGTAGAGAAATTCAATTGATTTTTACATGTTGATCTTGTATCCTGCCACTTGGCTGAATTGGTCAACTATGTTCAATAGTTTTTTGCTGAGTCTTAATGATTTTCTAAGTATGCTATCATATCATCTGCATAGAGAGATAATTTTACATCCTCTTTGCCAACTTGGATACCTCTTCTTTCCTTCTCTTATTGCTATTGCTAAGACTTACAATACAATATTGAATAAGAGAGGTGATAGCATCCTTGCCTAGTTTCTGTTCTTAAAAGGAATGCCTTTAATCTCTCTCCATTGAGAACAATGTTAGCTCTTGGATTTGCATATATACTTTTTACTATGTTGAAGAAATTCCCAGTAAAGAGTGTTGGATTTTATCAAGGCCTTTTCTGCATCACTTGATAAGATGTGGTTCTTGTTCTTTGCTTTGTTAATGTGATGAATTACATTGATTGTTTTTCTTATGTTGAACCATCCTTGCATACCTGTTATTAATCCCCATTGGTCATGGTGAATTATTTCTTTGATGTATCATTGGGTTCTGTTGGCCAGGATTTTATTCAGTAATTTGCATTTATGTTCATGAGAGATATCAGCCTCTAGTTTTTTATTTTGGTGGTGTTCTTTTCTGGCTTTGGTATCAAGGATATGTTTGCTTCATAGTATGAATCTGGGAGAATTCCATCTTTTTCTATTCTCTGAAATAGTTTATGTAGAATTGGTGACAGTTCTTCTCTGAATGTTTGATAAAATTCACTTTTAAAACCATGTGGTCCAGGGCTTTTTTTGGCTGGAAGTTGTTTTATTACCTTTTCAATTTCTTGTTTTGTAATGGGTCTGTTCAGGTGTTCCGTTTCAGTTTGTGTCAGTTTTGGTAGGTTGTGAATTTTTAAGTATTTGTCCATTTCCTCTAGGTTTTCGTATATGTTTGAGTATAGTTTTTCATAATATTCTGTTAGCCTTTTTATTTTAGTTGGTTCTGTTGTGATGTTGCCCCTTTCATCTCTTATTTGTATTATTTGTATCTTTTTCCTCTTTTATAAGTTTTGCTAATGCTTATTTTATTTTATTGACCTTTTCAAAGACCCAACTTCTAGTTTTGTTGATGGTTTCAGGTGGGTTTTTTTTCTGTTTCTATTTCATTTGTTTCTGCTCTAATTTTTATAATCTCAGGTTTTTTGAGGGTGTCAGGTTTTCTTGCTGTTCTTTTTCAATTTATTGGAGATGTTGGGTTAGGCATGCCATGTACTTTAAAAAATAATGAAATGTTACTATATTATCTTGATGAGTTAATCAGAATTACTGATTGGTAAGGCTTTCTGTGACCAAATAGAAGTTCAGAAAATTGTATAGGGCATTAGTGCTGCTTTCTCCTGAATTAACAACCTTTTGTGAGGCTGGCTTTTTCTTCTGTGAGCTGACACAAGAGGTTGTTCACTGCTGAACAACCTACACAGAGAGCCACTCTCTGAGCATGGCTGAAAACTGTGGTCATCATCTTGTAGCAACCTGGATTTTTTATATCTATAAAATAAGAATTTGGTTTCTTTTTATGCTTTTTCTTCTCATACTCCGTGGAAGGATGTAGTAAATCTCTTGACAAAGGTATATTGACACTTTCTCAAGCCCGCCTCTAACTTATGAAAAACTAATCCATAAATCTTGTTTGCTGTTTTCATTGGTTCTCCTTCAACTAGTGCTCAATCTAATTCTACATCTTTCATTTTGCTGCTCACAGTGTCAATGTCATTATGTATCCACTTCACTTTGTTTCTCAGGTTTTTGCTGTAGGAGGATGTGGTGTGTCAGAGTAAGTCATCATCTTGGGCCAACATTGTACATCATTTATCTGGTTAATATTGGCTATGCACTGTAGTTGACTTGTATTTTTGTGGCAAAATCGTTTCAAAAAGAACCAAAAACTTATCTTTAAACTCTAGTTAAATTAGTTATCTGCCATCAGGGAAATATTTCTTTTATGATGTTGTCATAGAGAAACAAGACAGATGCTGAAAGCACCTGATTTATCCATCTCTCACTCTAAACATATGCTTATTGAAAGACTATTCAGGACTAACTTGATAGTTCATGCTGGTATTGTTACCTTTTGTTGCTATTTTCCTGCAGAACATGTATAATATAATTTTCATACTTTAATATGTATGCTGACACTGTTCCAACACAAATGGATTAGAAGAAACTTCTTCCCCATATCCAAATCACTACCCCAGCTCTCCTCCCTGATACTACTACTCATATACCACCATGAGGCCCTGGTATTCTTTACTCATTGCACCCCACCTTGCATTATTCTGTCTTAGGTGTGAGGTGATGTTTCACCATGATCTTCCACACGCATTATCCATTGGATTCTTAATTGTCAACCTGAGGACTGAACACATAGATGAAACAGACCACCAGTTCTCCACCTGTAGTACTCACATACCTAACTTTGATCAAATTGCTAGATTCTAATACTGAGAGAATTTCATTTTCTTGGCTCCAGTTTGGCTTCCATAGTAGGAATAGAATCGCGCCCTTAGTGGCAGCAAGGCTAATGTTAATGTTCCTCATTAAAAGCAGGAGCAGGATAAGCAGAAGGCAGCCAGTAATAAACATGCAGCGAACTCACCAGTGATCGTGTAAAGAGCAGTGATAGCCAAGAGGATGATGATTGCCAGGTAGAGATCTAATCCCAAGGCCAACTTGATGAATATAGCTCCAGAAAATATGTCTGTCTGAAAAGGAACAGTTGGAAATGAAAACAAACAAGTGAACAAGATTTCTGTTTCATCTGCTCCAATATGTACACGCTTCTTTTCCCAGTTGACTTCTATTCATTCTTCAAAATTCATTTGGATGTTTGAATGGGGATAGTGACACCTTAAGAGAGTTTCACTCTCTCCCTCTCCCTCTCTCTCTACACCTTTCTCCTTCTCTCTTTCTCTCTCTCTCTCTCTCTCTCCTCTTTCTCTCTCCCTCCTGCTCTCTCACTCTCCTGCTCTCCCTCTCTCCCTTTCCCCCTCTACCTCTTCCTCTTCCTCTTCCTTTCCCTCTCTCCCTTTCTCTCTCTCTCCTCCCTTGCCCGCCCCTCTCTCTCATTCCTTCACAACACTCAACTCATTATTCAGTTAAAGCATTTAATAGGTGGGTTGACATGTTCTCTCTCTTTCTTTGTACTAAGAATTATGTGCTTTTGAGAAAACTCAACAGTGATCACCAACCATTTTCATGTATTTTTTATTATTATTATTCATTTCAATGAACATTTACAGAGATTTTGGATTTCCATTCATTCACTGTTGCACTTTTCTCCCCATCTACCCCCGCCCCCACAGTTCGCTCATTTTCATGCATTTTTAAAGCAATATTCTTATTTACCAATGACATTTTCCACAAGCATATGTATTTGTTTTACTCTTGTTACAGTTCATTTAAGACTGAGTTCACTTCAGGGGATGAATTGATAAAATTTAAGCTGTTAAGTAATATATTTTCCTATATGCCTATCCCTAGTGAAAGAATGTACTCTGTTGCTGTTGTTGTGTACTGTTGAGTTGGAACTGACTTGTAGCTGACCCTCCAGTGAGTTTTCAGAAGTAATTAATCAAATGGGAGGAGATTCATTCTGGCTCCATCCAATTTCCAAAAAAAAACCTTTTAAGTATTTTCATTGCTACCAGTAGCCAGGAAATTAAAGATTAATTGTACTGGAAAAGTCTGCTGTCAGAGATCTCTTCCAATATCTGAAGAGCAATGATGTCAGACTGAATACTAAAGTGCCCCTGATTCAGGTCATAGTCTTTGCAATTACTTACTATGCATTAGAAAGCTAGACAATAACTAGGGACGATAGAAGAACTGATGCCTTTGAGTTGTGATGCTGGAGGAGAGTATTGACTATACCATGGACTGCCTGAAGAAAAAACTGGTTTGTCTTAGAGAGGGTGAAACTAGGCTGCTCCTGGGAGGCAAGGATTCTGAAGCTCTGTTTGACATACTTTGGACATGTTGCAAGGAGGGAAGAATTCTTGGAAAGGAATGTCATGCTTGGGAGTGTGGAGAGACAGAGTAATAGAAGACCCTTGATGAGATGGATTGATTCAGTGACTGGGGTAATAGGTGTAGGTGTGTCAGAGACAATAAGATTAGCACGGGATAGAGCAGGATTTAGGGCTATTGTACATAGGGTTGCTAGGAGTTGCAGGCAACTCAACGATACATAACAACAACAACAGCAACAGTAACTTTTTACCTGACTAAACTAAAACTGAGAAAAGTTAATTAATCTGCCCAAGGTTATCTAGATATCAAAGTAGAGTCAGGCATTGATTCTGTGCAGTGTGATGGCAAACATCATTGTTAAACCTTTGTCATCCTACCAACAGGAAATTTAAACTTATGAGATATATCAGCCACACTCAATCCCGGAAGAAGTCACTGTGACAACATACTTTGTGAATCTCTATAAGAAAAACAAAAGTAGAAAGTAAACCAAACCATAAGAACATTTACAATGGGGGAAAAAAATCACCTATAATCAGATCTATCTGGTAGCAGGATCTGGGAGAAAGTAGAAGGAACCAAAGATTTACTCAAAGAACTCAAAAATTTGAAAACCACAACTTATTAACAGCTATGCTTTGGAAAATACAGTGGGTGAAGTTTAGGATAGTAATTGGGACTGGAAGACATCTTAGACTTCTGTAAGCCAGTGGTGAGTAAAAGAGTTTCTTGGTGAATTTTGGAAAAGACCAAAGTAGTCTTTAGTCCATATCAACTTCCAAAACCAGCTATCAAATAGTATAAATGTTTTAAAAAGAAATTTAAAAAATGTAGCAAATGGTGCTGAAAACACAATATACCAAAACTCTGATACCCAGCAAAAGCAGTACTCAGAGGTCAATTCCTAGCAGCAGATGCACACATCAAAGAAAGAAGAATGAACCAAAATCCATCACAACAAGATAAAGGTAAATAACCCAATTGAAAAGTGGGCACAGGATATGAACAGACACTTCACCAAAGAAGACATTCAGATAGCCAACAAGCACATGAAGAAATGTTCAAAATCCCTAGCTCTAAGAGAGATACAAATCAAAACAACTATGAAATATCATGTCACCCCAG
>NW_006399901.1:3564388-3566472 GCF_000299155.1 Elephantulus edwardii | reverse complement strand
CAACAAGCACATGAAGAAATGTTCAAAATCCCTAGCTCTAAGAGAGATACAAATCAAAACAACTATAAGATATCATGTCACCCCAGTAAGAATAGCAAAATTTAACAGAACAGCAAGCAACAAATGCTGGCGAGGTTGTGGAGAAACTGGAACCCTTACTGGGAGTGGAAAATAGCACTTACTCAAAAAGTTGCAAATTGTTTACCCTAAAGAAACCATAACCGCCACCCAAGCATATATATGCACACCCATGTTTATTGCGGCTTTGTTCGCAATAGCAAAGAGCTAGAAACAACCCAAGTGCCCATCAACAAATGAATGGATAGAGAAGCTCCGGTATATACAATGGAATGTTATGGAGCATTGAAAATGAAAAACAAGGAACTCATGAAATATACAAAATGGGTGACCCTAGAGGATATTATGCTCAGTGAAATATCTTAGTCACAAAAGGACAAATATTGTATAGGGCCACTATTGTAAAATGGAACTGACATCTGACATCGGGGTTGAGGGAAGACAGAAGGAGGGAATGAATGATGTGTACTGCATTGAAACAGATGAGGGAGAGAACTGTTTAAAAAGGATATATGATTGAGTGTTATTGTCATGACATGAGTCCAGAATGAAGGCTCCAAAGTAGAGTGAACTTGGGGGGGGGGCGGGGAGGCATTGCATAACAATGGAAAAGTTTTACTTTTCAAGGAGAAGAGTGAATTGTGGGAGGAGAGGATGGGAAAGGAGAAAAATGCAACAATAAATGAATGGAAAGCCTAAGTCTCTATAAACTTTCACTAAAATTAACTTTAAAAAAGAGAGAATGAACCAAAATCAATGTCTTTATTCAATATCTTTGACAACTAGAAAAAGAATGTTTTATATCCTATTTCAGTGAATAGTTACTAGGTATTAGAATCTTGTGAATGGACATCTACAACATCTCCCTGAAACGTGAATGGAGCCAGAAGAGTGAAGAAAATCAAAGAGTCATAGAATAATCTAGTCAGAAGGACTAAACTATAGGAACTTCAAGCTCCACAAACCTGAGACCAGAAGAACTAGCTAATACCTGGCTACCACTATGACCACGATCACTCTGCAAGGAATCACAAGAGAGGGATAAAGATGTGAAGTAAAACTCAAAATCCTAAAAATTACCAGGCTTACTGGTCTGATAAAGACTGACAGAATCCCTGAGACTATGTAGAGCCGTTTTTTATGTTGTTGTGTGCCATCCAGTTGGAACCAATCTGTAACTGACCCTCCAGCAGGTTTTATACAAAATGGGTGACCCAGGGGATGAAATTATCTATCCTTCTCCAGCAAAGCAACTGGTATATTTGAACTGCAGGTCTTTAGGACTGCAGTACAGATTCTTAACCACTAGGCCATCTGGGTCTGAACTCACTCTAGCAACCTAATTCTAAATTTTAAAAACAAAAATGCATATAAACTAACAATAGCATCTGGGAAGTACTTAACCCTTATAACAAGAAACCACACAAGACCAAATGGGTAGAATTTTTCTTAGGATGAAAGGAAAAAAGAATGGGTGGAAATGAGAATCACAGAGAAAAAAGAGAAAGTATAATTATTACAATATGAGGACTGTCATCAATATCACAAAATGTGTATAACTGTATGGAACATTTATTTGTAAAATTTTTACTCAAATTGCAGTTAAAAGTTAAATAAATAAAACATTGGGAAGATCTCCTAAAAAACAGCCTTTTTAAAGTGTTAAAAGGCAAAGAACTACAGCCTTTTCAATAGCATGTGCAATTTGGACTAACAAGAAATATGAAAGAAGAATTACTGTCTTTGCATGATGGCTTGGGCAAAGATGTGGGTACTTCCGAAATAATGATTAAATTTATCTTACAGGAAGTACAGCCAGAATGTTCCTCAGAAGCAAGACTGAGATGATGAGACTTTATCCCACAGACTTTGGATATTTTATCAGGATGGAACAGTCCCTAGAGAAGGAGATCACACTTGGTAAAGTAGTTGCTGTTATGTTATGTGCTGTCGAGTCGCTTGCAACTCATTGCAAACCTAGGAACAACTTTAAGTAGCAGCTGATT
>NW_006399901.1:3553090-3563397 GCF_000299155.1 Elephantulus edwardii | reverse complement strand
CAGTGGGCAACGAGCTTAAAGCCCCTGATGGCTCTGGGCACTGACTCTCACCAGTGGCTATGGATGAAGTCACAGGCAATTTTCAGCCAGCGCCGGTAAACTGTCTTTCTTGGCCTGAACTGGGTTCTGTCCTTCCTCGGTGACCTTACAAAAGGCATCAATTCTCCTATCACCCCTAGTCATTGTCCAGCTTTCTGACACATAGCAAGTACTTGTGAAGACTTTGGCCTGGATCATGTGCACTATACAAAGTAGAAGATCACCAAAATACAAGAAAACCTTAAACCAGAGGCACTGATAGAATAACTCTAACAATGGACTCAACAAGTGAGAGGATGGTCAAGGACCAGTCAGTGTTTTGTTCTATTGCTGTTATGAGTCAGAACTTAATAAACGGCACCTAACAACACCACCAACAACAACTTATGTTATCAATGATTTCTGTTTGCAACTAGTTAACAAGGTCATTATATTTCTTTTAAAAACAGATTCATTTCCTGAAGGGGTAAGGATTGTCTTTTGCTAGTAAGAATGTTACTGAGATAATTATCAACATCTTAATTTAATCTGTATCAAATTACAGCTTATATTAATGTTCATTTCCTTCATTTTGAAATTTACGATGTGATTTCCAACATTTTTAGGAAATACAAACAGAAATTGTTTATACTCCTAAAAGGAAACTTGCTGTCATGACTAATATAGTTGTTGTTGTTCATGTTCTTGTGTACCATAGAGTCATAACCAACCCCTAACTGACTCTCAGGGAGGTTTTCAGAGGCAGTTAATCACACAGGAGGACATTGTCCATCCTGAGCAGCTGGTGGCCTCGTACCCTGTACCTTCAGGGTTGCAGCAAAGCTTCTTTCCACTAGCCACCAGAGCTTCCTGAATCTTAAAGTACACATTATTGGAGATTGAAGACAAATAAGATTCTCCTTTCTAAGCTTAGGGCAGGGGAAAATGATGAAAACAGTCCTAATTCCTCGTTTGCTTATTGGGTCTAATTTCAACTAGCTGTTTAATAAGTAACTACAAAAGAATATCCAATTTAATCAGTGACAGGGTAATGGGCGTAGGTGTGTCAGAGACAATAAGATTGGCACATGAAAAAAACAGGGTTTAGCGCTGTTGTACATAGTCACTATGAGTTGCCGGCAACTCAACAGCACATAAAAACAACAACAACAGAATCTGTTATCAGACTGTAAAAGTGCACAAAAGGTGATTTCTACCATTAATTACTATTAATCTTACTTAAAATATCCTTGGAGACCAAAATAGATGCCTACCACCATATCATTCCAACCAGTCAAAGATGTGTGGACATCCCCTTAGCCTACACTGCTTAACAACCTCACCACCAGCTCAACAACAATCTGACTGCTCTCTTTCCTCTCCCCACCACCAAGGTTCCTTTCTCCACTCCAGTTGGCTACCTCCCTCAAGTGCCATTTGGTCATTGTTTTTCAGCTATAATATCTTGTTCATCTCTTTAGAACCATAGAGAGGTAGATGTCAGAGCCAGAGGGGGAAATAGGAGATTAGTGACTCTAACTCACTGGTGAAAACTGAGAATATAAAGACCCAACACATGAGGGTTACTCTGCTTCTTTCTGCATCTCCTAACTCTTCATATCAAACTCATTGCCACTGACTTGGACCCAACTCATAACTGACCCTCCATTGGGTTTCTGAGGCTACAAATCTCATGAGAGGAGGTTGCCCATCCTGTGGAACAGCTGGGAGATTCTTAACTCCCAGAGAGGCACAGCCTTTGAGTTAGCCGTACAGAGCTCCCTGTCACACCATGTTGTTGTTGTTGTTGTTGTTGTTGTTGTGTGCCATTGAGTTGAAAATGACTCATAGAAACAAATGACTCATAAGATCAACAAATCTAAATCCTGTCCGATTCTGGGTTATCCTCCTCATCTCTGACACACTTGAGCCCACTGCTGCAATCACTGTGTCAATTCATCTCATTGAGAGTCTTTTGTTGACCATCCACCTTTCCAAGCATGATGACCCTTTCGAAAGATTAGCTCCTCCTAACAGCATGTCCAAAGTATGCGAGATGAAGCTACACCATCCTTGCCTCCAAGAAGCACTCTGGCTGCAATTTCTCTAAGACATATCTGTGTGTTCTTATAACAATCCATGGCATAGTCTGTACCCTTCTCCAGCGCCATAGCTTAGAGGCATCAATTTCCTCCATGACTTCTATGTAGGGATAACTCATTCCCAAGGGTTCATAGTACATGTACGGGCTTTTCTAAAAACATTCTATTTCCATTCACATTATATATATGAGAAAGAGAGATACAAAATATGTATATGCACCAGATGCTCTGCCAGAGAGGAAGGCGCAATATCCTCCTGTACCAGTCAGATCTGATTTGATGGTACAAGCACACACACACACACACACAAAAATATGTATATATATTTATAGCCATGTTGTTGTTGTTATGTGCAGTCGAACCTTATGTACAATAACTCTGAACCCTATCCTATCCTGAGTCAATTTAACTGTCTCCAACACCCCTACCCCCACGACCCCAGTCACTGAGTCAATCCATCTCATCCAGGGTCATCTTCTCCTGAGCTATCCCTTCATTCTTCCAAGCATGATGTCCTTCTCCAGGGACTAGTCCCTCCTGACAACATGCCCCCAAAGTATATCAAATGGAGCTTCGAAATCCTTGCCTCCAAGAAGCGGTTTAGTTTCACTCTCTCCAGGACAGACCTGTTCATTCTCTTGGCAGTCCAGGGTATGTTCAATACTCTTCTCTGGCACCACACAACTCAAAGGCATCAATTCTTCTCCTATCATCCTTAGTCATTGTGTAGCTCACTAATGCACAGCAAGTAACTGCAAAGACCATGGCCTTACCTGGGCACATGTTAGTTTCTAGACTGACATTGTTGCTCTTCAGCACTCTGGAGCAGTCCATGAAAGCAGATTTTCCCAGTACGATTCATCTTTTTTATTTCCTGAGTGCTGGTGCCAAGAGTATTGATTGTGGAACCAAGCAAACAAATTGTTAACAATTTCAGTCTCTTCTCTGTCCATGTTCATGCCATCAGGGAGTTCTGCCCACACCAAGAGTACCAATGTTACAGGGAGTGGAGGGAAAATGGGTGGATGGAAATGGTCAGAGGCCTGATCTGTCAAACCAGGATTGGCTAGGGACAAGGGGTGGGAAGGGCTGGAGGGGCAAGGACAGGGAACTGAGCTGAATGCTGGTAGGGTAGGGGTGGGGGCAAGACCAACACCTGATCTATTACCTGTGTTAATGGGGAAAGGTCTTTCATCTGCTCTTTTGTGTATAATGCTTATCTGTCAAATGTTGCTCAAAAGCCACGCAGGTGCCCCTGATCCAGGCCATGGTCTTCGCAATTACTTGCTATGCCTCAGAAAGCAGGACAATGACTAAGGATGACAGAAGAACTGATGCCTTTGAGTTGTGATGCTGTAGTCCATACTATGGATGGCCAGGAGAGCAAATAGGTCTGTCTTGGAGAGGGTGAAACCAAGTTTCTCCTTTGAGGCAAGGATCATTTTTTCCTTTTTTTTTTTTAAATTGTGATCTTAACAAGAGTTTCTACAGCAGTTGAATTCTCATTCATTCATTGTTGCTCATTTTTCTCCATGTCCCCTCAGTCCACTTTAAAAAAAAAAGTCATTCATTGTTGCGTAATGATCCCGCTCTCCCCTTCCCCAGTGCACTTTGCTG
The DNA here is from genome assembly GCF_000299155.1 of Elephantulus edwardii. Classification (NCBI taxonomy): domain Eukaryota; kingdom Metazoa; phylum Chordata; class Mammalia; order Macroscelidea; family Macroscelididae; genus Elephantulus; species Elephantulus edwardii. The sequence continues at coordinate 3,559,660 of NW_006399901.1, read as the reverse complement.
GAGGCAAGGATTTTGAAGCTTTGTCTCACGTACTGTAGGCACGTGGCCAGGAGGGACCAGTCCTTGGAGAAGGACATCATGCTTGGAAAGGTGGAGGGACAGTGCAGGAGAGGAAGACCCCTGATGAGATGAATTGACATGGTAACTGGGGCAATGGGGTTAGATGTGACAGGGTCAGTAAGAATGGCTTCAGATGGGGCAGAGTTCAGACCTAGATTGTACATAGGGTCATTATAAGTCAAGAGAGACTTGATAGCACATAAGAACAACAACAGGAGGGAGAGAATTGGTCATCCACTTCCAAAATAACAGACCTTCAACTTCTTGTTGTGTACTGTCAAATCACCACTGACCCATAGCTGACACTCCAGTGCGTTTTCAGAGACAGTAAATCTCCAGGGAGGAGAGTGTCCATCCTTTTCCTGAGGAGCAGCTGGTGGCTTTGAACTATGTACCTTTGGGATTACAGTACAATTTCTTACCACTAGGCCACCAGAGCTCCCTATATATTGTCCTAGGTGCTAATTATTTCATTTATATGAGTCTACGAGCTCCCAGCACACAGGTATCTTTGTTATCCCTAAAAGGGCACTCCACAGCAAACAGTATATGCTGGGGAGAAAGAAATAAAAGCTCAACTGAGTTAAGAATCACTGTATCATCTAATCTGAACTGTTCGTTTATTTCCAACAATGTGTCAGCTAAAAAGAAAAGCAATAGTGAGAATCAGATTCTTTTCTTGGGAACATTGAGGTAACTGCCTGGACTATAAACTTCCAGGTGATTTCTTTAGTCACTGATAGAAGAGAAGCAAATGATTTACTTTGTCTTCTACACGCGCTTCTGGATCTTCAAGACTTTTTCTTTCCTTACCAATTATCTCCAAGGACTATTACTCCCTCCCCCCATGATTATGATGTTAATTAAAGAAGTCAAAAGACTAGAATTCAGGTTGACAGCAGGATTCAATTGCTCAATCAGGACAGCTTCTGAAATGGGACCTCTTAAGAATGTTCTAATTATTTTAATCCTAGTTTACAGGGCATCCTGAGATCTGAATGTTGGACAATGACTAAGGATGACAGAAGAATCAATGTCTTTGAGATGTGGTGTTGGAGAAAAGTACTAAAGATCCCATGAACTGCCAGAAGAACAAATATGTCCTGAAGAAAGTGCAACCAGGGTGTTCCTTTGACGTAAGAATGGTGCAGCTTTTCCTCACATATTTAGAGCATATTGTTAGGAGGGACCAATGTTTGCATAAAGGAGATCATGCTTGGAAAGGCAGAGGCTCAGCAAGAGAGGAAGACTCTCAACAAAATGGATTGACACATGACTGTAAGAATGGGCTCAAGTATAAACTGGTAAGGATGGCACAGGGCGGGCCAGGGTTCAGATCTGTTCATGAAGATCGCTATGAATCACAGTTGGCTTGACTGCTACAACAGTAAGTTTAAGAAAATTCCATGAAGAACAATCCAAAACTATTTCTTGATGTTAATGTGTCAGATATTCCTGTGGAAAGTAAAATATAAGGCCAGACTGGCTCTGCCAAAGAGATTGAAGGTGATATTGTGATAAAAAGGCAGGAGACTAGAGAAGTCTTAATCTTTCTTTCCATTGCTAATTCACTGTTTCAATGAGATATTTTGTTCTTCCTTTCATACCTTTTTTGTGTATTTTTAATGAGAGGGTGAGCTGACACAATAAAACTTCTGTTGTTGTTGTATACCATAGAATCTGAACTGACCCATAGCTGACCGTCCAGCGGGTTTTCAGAGGCAGTTAATCACATGGGAGGAGACTGCCCATCCTTCTTCCACGGAGCAGCTGGTGGCCCCAAACCACGTGCATTCAGGATTGCACCACAGCTTCTTGCCACTAGGCCATAGAGCTCCTAAGAACGTAAAGAATCTACTAGTCTATGGATTCTGGTGGTGTGTAAGCAGGAACACCATCCACTTCCTAAACACCATGCCTCTGGAAATTCTATGAAATTTGAGAAATGGCGTTAGTTATAGAAAGGCTTCAGGCCTTTTGTTCATAGGGTCACTATGAGTCATGCTCAACTCAACAGGAATCCACAATAACAACAGTCTGTACTGCCAACGCAAAGGTGGTGCCTCCCTGGCAGTTAAAAATCCACCAGCCACTCCTCAGCAGAAAGATGGGCAATCTCCTCCCATGCAATTTACAGCCTCAAAATAAAAGCTACTAGAGAGTCAGGTGTGAATCAGTTCTTATTAAACATCGATGAGGGAGGGATGGAGGGAGGGAGGGAATTTTTTAAACACAGGTTATTGAAAGTCCCTATTTTCCCTCAAGGACATAGTTAGAGAAACTCAACTTGTTCAGACATTTCCATGGGTCAAACTGTGAAGTCTGCTTCTCTAGCTGCTGAAGAGAGCTACCTCATGAAGGCATAACTCAACCGGATAAGGACAAATACTGCAGAAGACCATTATTGTAAAAATAGAAGGATAACCACGAAAATGTGTATGGGAACCCAAGGGGGTAGGGTTGGGAGCAGAGGAGTCAGGATGGGTAGGGGTAAAATCACTGGGTTGCACAGTTTGGGGGATGGAGAGAGGGGGTGAAGCAAACAGGAAAGATACAGTGAGGAGCTGAAAAGACAGGCTAATGATGGGCAAGGTCCAATGATGATTGAATTTATAAAGCATCATGCATCAGAATGATTGTACAAAGCACAATATGAATGAAGAATAGTGTGAAGCACAATTATGCAAGCTTTGTAAGCAAACCAATATTTTAAAAAATAAATTCTTAAAAATGAAAATGGCCAAAAGACACTCAACTTACTGAGATTCTCAAAGCCACACAGACGAAGACAGATAAAACGGAGAAGTATATCTGGAGTCGCTTCCCGCCAAAACGCTTCTTCAGGTATTCTGGCATTGTCACCACCTGCAAGGACAGACACAGGAAGAAATTCAGCACAAAGCCCAGCGTGTTTGGATGGTTCATTATTTACCAAGCTCTGTCCAGGGTTAAGCCTATACATATCACCTAGGGATTCAGAGGTGAGAAAGGAAAGATTTGTCCTTGGCTATGACATTTACTGCTTCATCGGGACAGGAGTCCATCTCTATATCCAGTCTTCATTATCAGAATCCACATACCAGCCCTGGCCCCTGTGCTTCGGCCATGTAGAACCACTTCCAGGACCCCAAATGTACTGCACATTCTCTAGCTGGGCCTTTGAATTTAATATTTTCTCTGTTATATTGTTGTTTTTAGGTGTAGTCTAGCGGAGTACAACTCATAGTGACTCTATGAACAAAAGATCTGAACCCTGTTCTATCCTGCACCATCCTCACACTTCCTGACACACAAAAGCTCATTGCAGCAGTCACCGCACCGTGTCAGTCCAGCTGGTTGAGGGTCTTCCTCTCCTTTACTGACACTCCACACTTCCCAGTATCATATCCCTCTTCAAAGACTAGCCCCTCTTAGCAACATGTCCAAAATATATGAGGCAAAGGCTCTTTGTTCTTGCCTCCAAAGAGCACTCTGGCTGCACCCTTTCCAAGACATAGCCGTTTGTTCTCTTGGCCGTCCATGGGATATTCAAGGCTCTTCTCCAACACCACACCTAAAAGATGTCAATTTTTTTCCTGTCCTCTTTATTCATTATTCTTTTCTTGTTGTTGTTTCTGCTGCGTGCCATCCAATAGCCTGCAACTCATAGCAACCCTCTATGTACAATAGCTCTGAACCCTGCTCTATCCTCTGTCATTATTACTCTCTCTGACACACCTACCCCCATTACCTCAGCCACTGAGTCAATCCATCTCATCAAAAGTTTTTTTTCTCTTGTGCTGTTCCTCCACCCTCCCAAGCATAATTCCCCTCTCCAAGAACTGGTCCCTCCTTGCAACATACCCAAAGTATGTCAGACAGAGCTTCAGAATCCTTGTCTCCAAGGAGCAGCCTGCTCTGCTTAGGCAATAATCTTTTACTGATCAACCCATTCCTCAAGTCTCTACTAAGATGACCCTTCTTAATGGAATCTTCCTTCAATGCCTAGTCTATATTAGTAACCTTTCCGTAGCTCCCTAGGTTTCCCCAACACAGGATACCTGTGATGCTCAATCTATTTATTCCTCTTTTCTGGTGGGAGAGAGATGGCTTCTTGTTCACAGTCACATCTTGAGGTGGGGATTCAAATAATACATCTTTCTTTTTTTTATTGTGATTGGAGTGCACACTAAGAAAGGATCATTCATCACATTTTTGAGATTTTGTTGTTGTTTTTAATTTTCATTTTATAATGATTTGCTTACAAAGTTTGTATACATTGTATTTCACATACTATTGTTCATTCACATTGTGTTTAATATAATCATTCACATTCATTATTTTTTATAAAATTAATCACTATTGAACTATGTCTTTCCAGATCCCTCCTGGATCTTTCTAATTTTCTTTACCGACCCCTCCTTCTACTCATCTAATTGTGTGACCCTATGATTTCCCCTCTGCCCATCCTCACTGCTTGACTTCCACCTTCCCTCCTCCCTTGGATCCTCCTGCTTGTTTTGGTAGTTATCTTACTATTTCTACAATAATGGTCTTATGCAGTATTTGTCCTTATAAGACAGAGTTAGTTCACCCAACATAAGGCTCTCTACTCCATCCCAAGGTACTGGAAAATTACATGTAGTGGTTTTCTAAGTCATTGCTCCTGAGTGCTGGTTAGTGTTCCATCATGTGAATGTACCAGAGTTTCTCAATCCATTCGATTGCATCACATTTTGTTTTATAACATTAACTACAATGTCCACAATGTCTAATCATCTACTTATTCCAGTAGTCATTCCTTTCTTAACAAGTGTTATCTATTTATTAATTTTTACTCTCTTCTTTCTTCTCGCCCACTGGTAACCACACAAGAATGATTCTGAGCATAAACTTTTCTTTAGATTTTATAATAGTGGTCTTATATAATACTTGTCATTTTGTGGCTTATTTCACCAAGCATAATATCTTCTATATTCACCCATGCTAGGTAGTGTTTCATGAATTCTTGATTGTTTTTCAATGTTGCATAGTACTCCCTTTTGTCAATGTGTCCTAGTCATCAACATTTCTAAAGACAAGGACTCCCATGTGGATAACTCCAGCCCAGATAGTCTTCCTGACAACCTATAAAACTCATTTATCCTTTGTCTGTGGTTATGTCCATGTTAGGGTCCGAAAGACACCAAGAATTTGCTCATTTCCAAAAGGTTCATTATTGTCTGTTGTGAATCATCTGGTCTCCACTAGGAATAGCTCCCTGCATTGACAGTGACCACACCCAGGTCCTGAGCTTACAGTTTCTCTCTGAATGTTTCTTTTTCACTTGCCTTCCCTGGTTTGGCATCTAATCTGTCACTTCTGTCCCAGAAACTCTTCTCCTTTCCTATTTCCTCAGTTTAAAATTTCTGACACGTCCTCTGAAATTGCTCATATCTCATTTTCCTTAGGTCCTCCCTCAAGTCTGGCCTCTACTCATCTATATGAATGTTGCTATTCTTGTTCTTGTTGTTTTTGTTGTTGTTGTTGTTGTTATTGTTGACTGCCGTCAAGTCGAGTACAACTCATAGTGACTCTATGAACAAAAGATCTAATGCCTTTACATAGCTATCGTCATTTCTCCAAGTTCATAACGTTTCCATAAGCATGTGGTTTAGGAAGTGGGTGACACTGAAACTTCCTAAAATGGGAATCTGACAATGGCCCCTTATAGCCTGAAAGCCCACACTGACCATCTGTTTCTAGACAGATAAAGGGCATACTTTTCAATCACAATTCTATATGAGGCTTTCCACTATCCAACCTACCTTAGTCTTCTCACATGCACCCTCTGTTGTTGTTGTTATGTGTCATTGAGTCTCCTGCAACTCATAGCGACCCTATGTACAACAGCCCTATATCCTGCTCGATCCTGTGCCAATCTTATTGTCTCAGATACATCCATCCCTATTACTCCAGTTGCCAAATCAATCCGTCTCATCAAGGGTCTTCCTCTTCTCTGCTGTTCCTCCACTCTCCCAAGCTCTACAAGGACGGGCCCCTTCTTGAAACATGCCCAAAGTTTGTCAGATGGTGCTTTGGAATCCTTGTCTTCAAGGAGCAGCCTGGTTTCACCCTCGCTAGGACTAACCTGTTTGTTCTCCTAGCCATCCATGCTAGTATATCCAATACTCTTTTCCAGCACCACAGCTCAAAGGCATCAATTCTCCTTCTATCATCCCTAGTTATTGTCCAGCTTTCTGATGCATAGCAAGCAACTGCAAAGCTATGGCCTGGATCAGGCACACCTTAGTCTCCAGAGTGATCAATGCTCTACGGTAAGTACTATGGCGAGGTCTCTAACAGTAGACTATCCCAATGCAATTAGGCTTTTAATTTCCCGGCTGCTGGTACCAAGAGTGTTGATTGTGGTGGAGCCAAGCCAACTGAAGCTGTTAACCCTCTAGTTAACCATAATTTAATTTGATGCAGCCACATTATCCACTGGAGTCTCTCCAGGGAAGGAACTGAGTCTTGGTTATATGTATATTC
>NW_006399901.1:3541853-3550892 GCF_000299155.1 Elephantulus edwardii | reverse complement strand
AATGAGAACATGGTGGCAAAAGTAGACAAGGTGAAGTCCACCATCAAATTCCAGTTGAAAAAGGTCCTGTGTCTGGCAGTGGCTGTTGGCCATGTGAAGATGACAGATGATGAACTTGTTTACAACATCCATCTGGCTGTCAACTTTCTGGTTTCTTTGCTAAAGAAGAATTGGCAGAATGTTTGGGCCTTGTATATCAAGAGCACCATGGGCAAGCCCCAGCGTCTGTACTAAGATACAGCTCAATAAATCTTACTGTTTATACCAAAAAAAAAAAAAAAAGAACTGACCCATAGCTGACCCTGCAGCAGGTTTTCCGAGGCAGTTAATTGCACAGGAGCAGATTGTCTATCCTCCTGCAGAGCTGGTGGTGAATTTGAACCACATGTCTTTGTTATTGCAGTGCAGTTTCTTACCCCGAGGCCACCAGAATTCCCTAATGCTCCCCCTACAAGTTGTGAGATATAGTGTAAGCATCTAAATTCTGTCAATGTGTAAAGTTTATATAGAAACTTCACATGCATCATTCATGCTACTCTCACAACAACCAAATGGGGCAGATATGATAAAGTAGTCATTTCTGTAAGAGATAAAGGAAGATCAAAGTCATATGTTATAAAAGGTGCAGCTGGAATCTGTAATGGGTAATTATACCCATTAGGTCATAGGGCACTTTTGTCTATGCCTTTAGAGGTTGGGTTCATTTCAGGTTCCTTGACGTTATCTAGAAAAAAACTAGGGGCCAAATATTAAAAAGCAGACACATCTGGAAACACAGGGTAATGGTAGGCATAGTTTAATGGTGTTTAATTTTATAAAACATAATGAATGTGAATGATTGTATGAAACACAATGTGAATGAAGAATAGTATGTGAAACACAATGTACACAAACTTTCTAAGTAATCCAATATAAAATAAAAATTTATTTTTAAAAAAAAATACAGAAAATAATAAAAAATAAAACCAAACACAGGCATTTGTGATGATTCAAGACTACTTCCTGAGTCAATCTGATGATCTGTGTACACTTTCTATATATCTAACTTTCTTCCATTCAGACCTCTCCCTCCGACTGTGTATAGAATATGTACATATACATAAACGCTTGAAATGATGGGGAAAGTTCACTCATACCAAGGCATTAAGTCATGTCCATTGCGTGTCCAGTCACGTGCTAGATGATAAAGCAGTGTGAATGGAAGAGAACATCTAATCAGAACATCTGATAGACAATTTCCTCTCATGCTATTTCAGTCTCTGAAAACCCAGCACCAACTTGATGGTAAACAACAATAACTTTATTTCTCTGATCCTAAACATCTGATTAAGGAGACAATTTCTCATCTAATATCTACTGGTTAAATAACAACAGGGCACTGGGGACCTCAATCATAAAGACTTGCAGAATTTAGTTACCATTGCTCAGATCATTCAGTTCTCACTCCACGGTCACTGGCGTGGTCAGGCCCTCCTTGGCTCATTTCAACCACTCACAGCTTCAGGAATGTCCCCCAAACTTAGATTAAGTACCACCCTTGTCCACAACAGATGTCCCTACTCTGAAACTCCTCAATAGCTGTGCAGCCCTTGTGCCTGCTACACTCTATCGAATGCATGTGTCTGCTGAATATGAGTAAGGAGCACTGGTGGCCTTGTGGTAAGAAATTGTGCTGCAGTCCCAAAGGCACATGATTCAAATGCACCAGCTGCTCCACAGGAGAAGGATAGACAAACTCCTCCTGTGTGACTGTCTCTGAAAACTCACTAAAAGGTCAGCTATGGATTGGTTCCAACTCAACAGTACACAACAACCACAACCACTGGGTAGGCTACACTGTACTGAACACGTCTCTACTCTACAGCTCTTGTACCTGCTGCCCTCTCCTGAAAGCATATCTTAAATGAAAGTTCTACAGAAGAAGGAAGCGTGATTTCTACGTTTTTAACTACTGATGTCTTACTCTAATCTGGATACAGAGTGTGAAAGCTCATGAATGACAAAGGAAATTGAGAATTAAAGTGGCCAGGAAGTTCCAGTTCAAGTTCAAGGTGGAACTTTAGTCAGCTAAAAGTGGCAATTACAGTGGCAGTAACTACTTGAGCAAAAGGTCAGAGAAGGGGAACAGTCTGATTGGAATGACTCAGATGGAATAAAGTCACATGAGAAAAATCCTAGAGGTTTAAAAAAAAAAAAAGAATATGAACTAGGAATAAATAATAATGGAATTCAAACCAGAGAAGAGTTTATCCCAGGAAAAAGGTTATTGTTTTTGTTGTTTATGGGCTTGATTAAAAGAATAAAGGCTATAAAATGACTCACATTCCATTCAAATGCTGCAGTAGCGAAGCCTGAAGCTGCTCCTGTCCCGGCCAGACCCACAAAGTGATTGCTGCCGATGTTACTGGCAAAGAGGGAGGCACCCATCTGCAATCCAAAAGAACAGAGTAGGATCAGAAATGAAAGACTCAAATCTGAATTCTTGAAAACAATTCAACCCTGAAACAGAAGTCTTTATTTCTCAGCGAAGATGATGACAAACTGTGCACCACATCTGCCTATTTCTTGTTTGTATGGCCCGTGAGCTAGGAATAGTCTTTACATGAATGATAAAAAAAAAAGGGGGGGGGAAATATTTCAACTAAAGAGTATTTCATAAAATGCGAAAGTAGTGTGATATCCACACTTTAGTACCCATATGATTTCATTATCTCACAGACACATCCATTTGTTTGTGTATTGATAACTATTTCTTGAGCTAGACTCACCACCACCCTTTGTGGTGGTGATGGAGCATTTGCTTCAATAACCATCTGTACTAAGGATTTGGCACCTTACAGGAAAATCTTGCCTTCTGCTACCTTAGGGAAACATTGACCTATTTACCTCCAATTTTAAGCTGAACCTATCCTTAATCAAGAACCTTCAGAACTCCCATCAACCTCTGCTCTTCTGATAAAACCTCAAGAATCCCAAAGTTGGGGAATAATAGTGCTTCTCTCCCTCATGCTGACCCTGGGACCCTCTTCCTACCCATCAGTCTTTCCACATATCACTTCCTGGTCTTTGTTCTTGTTATTAGACTATGTCATCTGACTAGGACTCAAAGCAACTTTGTGGGAGAAAGGTGGACAATCTTCACCCATGTGATTTATTGTCTCTGAAAACCTGCCGAAAGGTTATTTATGAGTCAGTTCTGACTTGATGGCACACAATAACAACAACAACAATGGCTTGACTCAGACACTCCCAACACCATTAGTCTAAACTAACACCATTGCTATGTTGCACTTTTAAGTGCTTACAGTCCTCTACAGTCCTGAGAGCAGATTTTCCCAATGCAACACATTTTTTTTAACTTCTTATCTCTTGCTCTCATGGGTGATGATTATGGACCTGATCAGAATGATGTCATGACAACTTCAATCTTTTCTCCACCTATCATGATGTTGCCTACTTGTCTTTAGTCACTACCTTTAAAAAGAGCCTTTGAATGATCATGAATGAAGCCCATTTCTGACATACCTGAATTGGATGTGAGACTCTAGCAGTATCCACTCTACGTTCTATGTTCCCACTATCCAACTCTCTATATAAACATTTCCTATTCAGACATTTGGGAGCTCTGGTAGCTTAGGGACAAGGAGCTGCACTGTAGTCCCAAAGGCATGCAGGTCGAGGCCACCAGCTGCTCCACAGGAGAAGGATGGGCAGTCTCCTCCATTGTGATTAACTGTCTTTTTAAACCCACCAGAGGGTCCAGCTATGGGTCGGTTCTGACACCATGGTACACAATAACAACAACATTCAGACATTTGACTTTGGGTACATTGGTAGAAGTTATTCCTTGAAGAAGGATGTCATGCTTGGGGAGGTGGATGGTGACAAAAGAAAAGAAGACCTTTGACCAGGTGGGTCAATACCATGGCTGCAGCAATGGACTTAAGTGAGTCAGGAATTGTAAGATTGGCAAAAGATAGGACAAGATTCAGATCTATTGTTCATAGGGTCACTGTGAGGCCTACTCGACTCAATGGCACCTAACAACAACAACTGAAATGAGATGGAGACTGTTGTTGGCTATGATTGCTGCAGCTCTGAATATTTCCCAAAAATAGTTTTGCATAGATGGACTAGGAAAGTAATATCTGGTTGGACATCAGTGGAGTCAAGGAGTTTACTTTTCCAAATGGTTTTTCTGTCCCTTGATATCCTGAGACTCTACTAAAGATCAGCTAATTGATCAAAATATGGGTAGTTTATCTAATGGGAGAACACTCCAGATATGGTAAAACTGAGGCTCCGCAAGTCTTCCCTGCAGCACGTACTAATCGGACATGCTAATTGCCTGGGCACGCTCAGGTGGTTAATTTGAAGCAATGTAGGACACTTGGTAGACAAAAGGAAATTAGATTGGAGTAAGACATGGCCTAAATTGCCACCTTGATGACCCTCGAGGAATGGTCTTTGCCCCAGCATTCCAAAGACAGAAGATTGCGCTCAAGACTCTGGGAACTCTCCCACTCCACGTGCCTCCTGACCTGAGCCAACTCCCTCACCCATGCATGATGTCATCAACAGCTGTGTAAGCTTCTTCAAGACCTTCCAGCAAATCACTGGAAAGTCCAAAACCATGGAAGGGAGGTTTAGGGTCAGGAGGAGAACAGTATATTGTAAAAAATGATGGAGTGGTTGTCAAAGAATGAACTTTGCAGACATTTTTGGTCTCTGCCCTTTTTAGTAATTTAATACTGATTTTTGTGATGCTCAGAATTCTAAACAAATCATCAACCCAACAAAACCCATTTCATATAATGCTTAGTTTAAAAAAAAAAAAGTCAATTAAAAAGTGGCAAACACTGTGTAAGGCCACAATTACAAAAAGCTAAAGAAAGGTCAGCACATAGTATCAGTTTAATACAATTACTAAGGAGGAGAAAAGAGAGGCAGGTAGAAAATTAACTAACATTTAATAAACATTAATTAAGATAAATGAAGGTAAAGACAGTATGAAATGAATGAGTGAACAAACATTGTGGGTATTATAATGAATGTAATGGAACAAAATGTGCATTTATGGTTAAAAAAGCAACATGCCTTTGTAAACTTTCTATCAAATCACAATAAAAATTGAGGATAAAATTCATGTCAAGCTTTCAATTAGTCACTATCTCTTTTGATCACTCCAGTTAAGTTTTTCACCAACATCCATGTATTTTCAGACAGTGGAGACAATGAATGCAACATATCTGTGAATGAAGCACTGACTTGGCACTTACTGAATATCCAACCCAGTGCTGACTCTCTAGTTCAGAGGAGATACACCCTCTGAGGCAGTAAGGGGCTAGGAGAAAGCTACACATTAAAATACAAAAGGGGCAAACCCAGTAGTCTAAGAGTTAAAAAAGACTTGATGTTGACATCATTGTAATGAAACACACATTTATTGTCAACAAATTCCACAGAACGAACACACCAGGCAAAGGTTGGAAGAGCTGTGAGGCTTCTTAAAGTTTTTGGTTGGGTGTTGAAGACAACAGAAGGAAAGAAATTAATCCAAACAAGACAGATGACATTAGCTCAGACTGGAAGTGCAAAAAGAAGACGCGTTAGAATAGTTATGAAGGCAAGGCGGATGATCCTGAAAGGGACTCCTTAAATGCCATAAAACTGCTCTCACAAATGTTGACAAATGATAATCAGTAAAACTAAAGTGGAGCCCTTGAGTTCAGGATTTAGGAAGATATGGCAGAAAATGGACAACCTGTATAGTTCTGAAAATATCAAGTGTGTCCCCGCCCCCTTCATATGCACAGAAACTTTCATTTCAGGGTAAAAATAGTTTACTCACAGGCCACCAGACCATATCTCGGCCAGCCAAGAAGAAGCCTCCAACAGTGCTCCGGTTGGTCTTCAGCATGGCCTAAGCAAAAGGGAAGACAGATGGGGTTCAATCCAAACACATGGCACGAAGCCATCTGGATGCTCTGGCCAAGGTGCTGACATATTTTTCTGTTAGTTATGGCATAACTGAAGTCCTGCTTAAAAACCACTGTTACCTTAAAAAAATAAAATACAATAAATCTAGAAGGAATTTGAGAAAGCATAGCCCTCAACTTGTGTCCTGCATATGCTATATATCTTATTTACTCAAACAATATGAAGTAGCTGTAACGATGGGCTTGTGAGATGTTTTGCAGCTTTCCTTTCATTACTGATCAGAAAGAATGAAACTCAATGGACAAAACACTCAGCTCCCTAAGTTAGAAAGTGAGCAAACACCAAAGGAAAGGAAAATGAATGAGATGATAAAAATAAAAGCATTCATCCCAGCCACCGGAGATGCCAAACAGAAAAATGGTTAAAGGTGACACCTGAGTGCTAATGTTAACTGTGTCCTTACTTATGGGTTTGTTAGGAAAATAAATAAACTTATACAAACTCAGTATAAACTCTCTCTCTCTCTCTCTCTCTCTCTCTCTCTCTCTCTCTCTCTCTCCCTCTGTGTGTGTGTGTGTGTGATACACTCACACACACATCACACAACTTTGATGCATGGTGAAATTTGTGGAAGCTGTCATACTTCCTCAGTTATGGTACTCCACATCCGTCCCTCCAATAAGATGCCTTCCCCTCGTGCCTCCTGCTCCTCACATATTCCCATTAAGCTCCCACATACCCACAGCCCAACTGCCGTCACCACCAAAAAATAGATGACAATGACAGAGATGTCAGCAGCATTTCTGATGCGCTCTGACATGGGAGGATCCTCCGGAGTCACGGCCGTGGTGCTGGGACTTAACGTGCTGGCCATGGCTGCAGGCTGTCCTTCTGCCTCCCTCAGTGGTCCTTTCTTTATATAAGTTATTGGTTAATCATCAGCTTCAAGCAGGTGGGGCATGATATCAAAGCTCGCACCTAACCTAGGGACCTTTAAACTTGTCCTCTGAAACTGACTTCTGAGACTCTAGCCCCACAGTGGAGGCTGAATTGTGAGGGTCCAAAAATGAAGTTAGAATTGAAAGAGGAGATGGCAAGCTCACTGAATATAAATAGGAGGCCTTTCAAAAAAACTTGACCCAAGTCATGTGATGATTATGAAGAAACGTAGAGCAGAAGGATGGAAGCAGTGAGGCCACAAAGCAGTTAAGAAGGTACAGAGGGTGATTGACCCTTATCGAGCAGATAAGAGTTCTGAAACAGAAGCTGTTTACCTGGAAAATTAACTTCAACACACATTTCAGAAGACAGAAGAAGAATTAATGCCTTTAAATTGTGGTATTGGTGATCAGTATTGAATATACATACACACATTTTCTAAAAAATCAGGGTAATGCTGGGCATAGTTCAATGGTGAATAATTTTTACAAAACAATGAATGGGAGTGGTTTTATGAAACACAACGTGAATGAAGGATAATGTGAAGAACAATGAATTTTAAGTGCACACCAATGCTGTTGTTGCTCTTGTTATGTGCCGTCGAGTCACCTGCAACTCATAGTGACCCTATGTACAACAGCCCTAAACCCTGCTCTATCCTGTGTCAATCTTATTGTCTCTGACACACAGACCCTATTATCCCAGTCACTGAGTAAATCCATTTCATCCAGAGTCTTCCTCCCTTGTGCTGTCCCTTCATCCTTCCAAGTATTATGTCCCTCTCCAAACGAAGCTTCAGAATCCTTACCTCCAAGGAGCAGCCTGGTTTCATCCTCTCTAAGATGAACCTGTTTGTTCTCCTAGCAATCAATGGTATATTCAATACTCTTCTCCAGCACCACAGCTGAAAAGCATCAATTCTCCTTCTATCATCCCTAGTCATTGTCCAGCTCCCGGATGCATAGCAAGTAATTGCAAAGCCTATGGCCTGGATCAGGTGCACCTAGGAAGAAGGATTGGACATCCACTTCTGAAACAGCAGGACTTTAAAAAACCTATGTACAATGCATACCAATATAAAATACAAATTTAAAAAATAAAAGATCAGACTTAGGTAGACAATTCAAAACCTCAACATTTTCATTGAGTGGGAATCAGTTCATAGCTAACCTTTTAACAGAGCTTCAGAAGCCGAAAATCATGCAGTTGCTGGACTACTGGGTAAAGAGTTGTACTGTTAATGCAAAGGCAGGCAATTTGAATCGTCCAAATGCTCCTCCAGAGGAAGATGGACAATCTCCTCCCATATAATTTATAGCCTCTGGAGGGTCAGCTATGGGTTGGTTCCTACTTGATAGCAATGAGTGAGTGAGTGAGTGAATGAGTGAAATCACACAGGAGCAGATTGCCCTTCTCTCTCTCTGAAATCCATTGTTGTATTTGAACAATCAGAGAGGGGCCACCTTTGAGTTAGCAGCACAACTCTCAATGGACTGTGCCACCAGAGCTCTCTTCAGGTGCAGCTAATCATGGGTGAATGATCCCATCTTTCGTTCATTGAAGCAGACATTACTGAGTTCCTAAATCATAGCAAAAAAAGCGATAATGAGTGGATCCACAAGAGAAAACTTCACAACGGACATGTTAAAAGACGTCCATATAACCCTTGGGATCAAGATTCTTTCTTTGTCCACTGATCTGAGATTGTTGCCTGGATACCTCTTACTTGGGAAGCACAGTTCCCTTATATCTTTATTTTGGAGGGATTTGTCAAGTTTCCATACTCAATTTCAGTGAGTTTCACTGCAAGACCACTATAAAATTTAAAAAAAAAAAAAAGGAAGTTTAACACTTTCTCTCATACCAGGGAAAAATACGACCCAGGTCTGACATTACCTTAAGTTTTAAAGAGGAAGAGCAGAAAAGGAGGCTGACAACGTCTATGTTGGTTCACCATCAGTCATTTGCCAGTTTACTGATGAGATTGGCATATCACTATAAGGTTGTAAGTTCTCCTACCAGTACTTTATTTTCTTTTTATATATATATGTGGCACCAGCAGCCAGGCGCATTGCCATGGGAAAGTCTGCTGTTAGGGACCTCTCCAAAGTACTGAAGAGCAGTGGTGTCTCCCTGGAGACTAAGGTGCGTCTGATACAG
>NW_006399901.1:3541183-3541753 GCF_000299155.1 Elephantulus edwardii | reverse complement strand
TATAACATATACCTAGAAGTCGAGCACAGAACACCCATCTGAAGATACTCACCCCTGCCTTGATGTAGATGGGGACAAAAAACCACCCAAGCGCCAGCAGCAGAAACAAGGCCTACGGAAAGAAAGGGGGAGAAATAGAGATGTAGGTGTGAAGCTTATCACGTTATGACTAGAATCTGGAAATTACAAAAAGAGTTTGCTTGGATTCTGTTCCACTCTACCCTATTATGACTAGTCTCCCCTCCCCAGAGAGCAGTGTGGCTTCCTTTCCCATTTCCATGTTTCAGAAGTCTCAGTGTTTGGAGTCTCAGGACATGAGGAAAGAGGTGCAGTTAAAAAAAAATGAACAGAATATAAAAGATCTGAGTCCACCTGGACCCCTGGAAGATTGTACAGTCTTTCCCAAAATAAAATAATCTTGGAATGATAGTGCTCCCCCGACTGTTGCTGTGTACCATCAAGTCAGAACTGACCCATAGCTCTTTTCCGGTTACTGCGGCGCTAGCAACCATGAGCAGCAAAGTCTCTCGCGACACCCTCTACGAGGCGGTGCGGGAAGTCCTGCACGGG
>NW_006399901.1:3500341-3536493 GCF_000299155.1 Elephantulus edwardii | reverse complement strand
AACAACAACAACAACAACATATATATGTGATTGAGAGCTTACAAGTAATATTAGGGTTTTTTTCATACATAAACATTTTGTTTTACAACACAATTACGGTTTCATTCACTAATTCATACACATTTTCTTTTATAACATGAATTACCATGTACTAATGTGATTAATTATATGTATATTGCCTATATTACTATATATTGCCTTTCATTTTGCCCAACTTCTCTGTTAATTTTTTTCTTAGTTTTTTTTAAACTTGAGTGAAGAATTACAATTCATCTTGATCTTTCATACAGTAATTCAAACTTCTTTTATAACAGTCATTAACCACTGATCAATGTTATTCATTTTTACAATGTTTAATCTACCCCTTATGTATGTTGTCTTTCCTTTCACTCAGCTTACCTTTTTATTAATGTTTACTCTTCTCTCCCTCTATTCACATCCCTACTAAACCTCCAAGATTGCTTCTATCTGTGTGTATACCTTTTCTTAGCTTTCTATAATAGTGCATTATACCTTAATGCTCCCAAATACCTTAAATAGCAGGAATGTCAACCAGGGGAAGAAAGTTTGAGCTGAACCCTTGACTAAGATAGACTAACAAAAGGCCAACTTTAACCAATGAAAACCTTAAGATCGCAAAAAAATTAGTGCCCACTGCTGTACTAAAAAAAGGCATTATGGTGGCTTAGTGTGCAGGGAATTACACTGTTAACCTAAAGGTCACATCATTAGGTGGTTCTAACCATCAGCCTCTCCATGGGAGAAAGACGGACTATCTCCTTTGTAACTGGTAACCTTGGAAACCCAATGGAAGGTCAGCTATGAGAAGGTTCTGACGCCACAGCAATAAGTAGTGGTAGTAGTATTAATAATAGTAGTAGTGGTTGTGGTGGTAGTAATACAGTACTTAATAAAATCTCCTAGATTGTTGTTTAAGTATGGTGGCTTAGTAGTAAGAAATTGTGCTGCTACTGTAAAGGTCCATGGTTCAAATCTACCAGCTGTTTTGTATAAGAAAGATGGACACTCTCCTCCTATGAGATTAGCTGCCTCTAAACACCATAGACTGCTAAGAGAACAAACTGACTCATCCTCGAGAGGGTGAAACCAGGCCATCCTTGGAGTGGGTCATCATGCTTGGAAGGATGGAGGGACAGCTCAAGAGAGGAAGACTTGGATTAGGTAGATTGAATTGGTGACTGAAGCTGGCTCAAGATAGAGCAGGGTTCAGGGTTGTTGTACAGAGGGTCGCTATGAGTCACAAGCAACTCAACAGCACATAACAACAACAACAAACACCTTCTAGAGGGTCAGTGATGGGTCAGTTCCAACTTTGTGGTACACAATAGGCTGTTATCACAGGACATTCTTGTTATGTACCGTTGAATTGGATATGACTCAAAGCTGATCCTCCATCAAATTTCCAGTAAAGACATCACTCTAGAGACTAAGGTGTACCTGATCCAGGCCATGGTATTCTCAATTACTTACCATGTGTCAGAAAGCTGGACAATGACTAAGGATGACTGAAGAACAATTGATGTCTTAGAGTTGTGGTGTTAGAGAAGAGTATTCAGCATATCACGGACTGCCAAGAAAATGAACAGATCTGTCCTGGAGAGGGTAAAACCTAGTTACTCTCTGGAGGTAAGGATTTTGAAGCTCTGTCTCATTTCTTTTGGACATGTTGCCAGGTGAGGAGAAACCTGTCCTTGGAGAAGGACATCGTGCTTGGAAGGGTGGAGAGAAAATGCAGGAGAGGAAGACCCTGGATGAGATGTATTGACACAGTGACAGGGGTAGTAGGAGCAGCTGGGTCGAAGACAGTGAGATTGGCTCAGGATAAAACAGATCACTTAAAATTTGATGAATTTTCTTTATTCTGTATAGGTGTGCTTGTTGTACTTCTATGCATGCTATATACTTGTGTTGTTGTTCAGTGTCATTGAGTCACCTGAGCACAGAATAAAACCTTGTCTGATCCTATACCATGTTCACAACCTCTTAAGTCCAGTTGCAGTCACTGCATCAATCCATATCAGTGAGGGTCTTCTTCTTCTTTGTTAATTTTTTTTAATTAAAAAAAAAAAAGGATTAAATGTCCTTCTTACGCACATGAGGAGTAGATGTTCCTCCTGATAATATGCTCAACCTATGTGAGATAAAGTCTTTGGAGTTTCTCTTTTAATATGACTTTTCCTAGCAATTATTTAACTTTACTATATAGATACGTAGGGATATGCAAATGGAACATATTAGTCTATGCACAAGGTGGTTGGCTACCTACCAGTCCACAAGGCAATTGGCCACTTTCAACAATCTACAAGGGGATTGGCTAGTCTTGTCATTGCATTGAGCAAGCCAGCAGCCAGAGGCAGACATCTTCTGCACTAGTCAAGAAGAAGCAAGAGAATATAGGTGCTTTTTGTTTTTTGCTCTAGCTACACCTACAGCAGCAATACCTATGGCCAAACTGGAGACCTGAAGTGTGATGGGGCCTTGTGGGGGAGAGAGCCAATATTAAAAGGACTGAGAACTTTGTTGGACAGCCAGAGGTGGGGATCCAATATTGGCAGGACTGAGAACTTGGCAGCACTAGCCTAAAGCCACGAGGCTCAAGGCTGATGTGCCTGCATGCAAATTTCTGGAGCTGTCTTAACTGTATTTTGTTATTAATCTGTATTATAACCTTTTTTCCCCCTATAATTATATTTTATTAATTTTCATAAACATTTACAGAGATTTTGGGCTTCCACTCATTCATTGTTGCACTATTCTCTCTACCCTCCTCCCAGTTTGTTCTTGTCCAAATGCTACAGTGCTTGTCAAAGCCAGTTCTGATTAATCTTCTTTGTCAGTGTGTCCTTTGCCATTCCCTATCACTCCTCCCTGAGAGAGACTTCACCCTGAGTCATAAGGAAAAGGGGATGGCGTATTCTCTTAGCTACTTCCTGCTGAAAAGGGACGCTGTGGGTTTCAGGGTGAAGATCTTCTCTCACTACTCTAAAGGGCCCCTTTGGCAGTAGGAAACACATAGACTATTATGGAGATTGATTTTGGAATTTAGATGCACTTTTATTGATTGTGCTGTATTATAACCTTTTGACTTCACCAATATGATTCTGTGAGGTCTGTGAGCTATTGCATCAGATTTTTGACCAAGCAAAGCAGTAATATTAGTATTGAGATGAATATAAAGAAGTACAGAAGCATGGGAGACATGTCTGACCTCATGAGAATTGGTTTTGTATTATTGATGCTGTGAACTGGGATAGTTCCCCTTTGTGAAATTGATAAAAGTTAAATATGGCCATCTCCACATGGCCCTTGCACTTTTTGCAAAGTCTCATTGTGCTTGCTTCTAAGGATCATTTTAATAATTATGCTCATTTGTGCCCTGTGGTGATTTCTATTTCTTGACCTGATTGGTAGTAATGTCATTGTTGTTGTTGTTTACCATAGAATTAGAACTGACCCACAGCTGACCCTCCAATGAGTTTTCAGACATTTAATAGCACAGAAAGAGACTGCCCATCATTTTCCCACAGAGCAGCTGGTGGCCTCAAACAGTGTGCCTTTAGGATTGTAGCTCAGCTTCTTGCCATTGGCCCATCAGAGCTCAAGTGGTAGTAATATAGGTACTTTTCGGTAATTTGCTTTCTGTATATGTGTTCTACCTGAAGTTACTAGGTTTTGTAATTACATAATGTCAACACCGAATGGACTCATATCTGACCCTCCTGTGGGTTTCCTGAGGCTATAATTCCACAGGCAAAGAATGCTCATCTTTCTTCTACAGAGCAGCTAGTGGATATCAATCATGTGCCTTTGGGTTGGCAGTACAACTCTTTACCTGCTAAGCCAACGTAGCTCTCTTCCTCAAGTTACTATAGTTAAAATGTTATATACACTAGGGAAATTTTTCTTTCCTCTCTAATTAGACACACATTGGCCCGAGTGTCCTCTGGCTACACAGAGCTTCTTGGTTTAGAATTACTCCCTAGGCCACCTGTCAACAATGAAGCCTTTCTGAAGCCCCTCTCAGAAAATAGTACCTTTTTGTAAAGGCTCAGCTCTGAGGAAGTATATTCCCCTCTGTGGCACTGTAATGATGGACTATATTTCACCTTTTTTTTAATGTGGCATAAAAGAAAACTTCTGGGATAACTCATTCTTCAGTGAAAGTGTGGGGATTCTATTCTTCAAGAAAACACTACAAGTTCATCATAAAGTTAGAAACAGGGGGAGAGAAAGAAACTATATACTGTTTGAGAAAATATTTTCTTGAAATCTGTTAGGAATTGAACCTCCTTCCTGTCAAGTGACTCCAGACAAAGAAACAGTGCTATAAGCTCTTTCGGTGAAGCAAGGAAAACTTTATTGTCCATGGGGAATGCTGACAGAGACCACAACCTTCCAAGGGTCAGTCTTTCCAAACACAAGTGTTCTCTCTTTATATAGGCTTTCAAGATAGGGGTAGGGGTCTCTTTCTTGTTGGCTAGTTTTTATATTTTTTGATTGGTTAGATAATCCTTTTGGCAAAGGCACTATAGGTCAGGACCTTACAAGGAGTAAGGTCATAGGCTAGTTAAAATTCCCTCATTATGTTACTAGGCAACCAAGCTCCAACTGCTGAACTGTTTTTTCTGATATTTATTGCTGAACTTATATCTCCTTTAAATGGTTAAAGCTGTTCACCTGCCCCTGCTCCTGGGGGACAAGTCTGCTAAGCAGGCTTCCTGTTTTTGCTTAGTTTGTATTTTCCTGGGCCTGGATCTGTCTCAGAATGATCATTCTAGATTTCTTTTCTAGCAAAGGTAAAGTTTAATTCAATGTCTCAAAGTTCTTTCACGGACTCTAGAATAGTATGCTTACCACAGGTGAGAAAGCTCCAGTTTCTTACAAACATTTGCACTTTTGGAGAGAAATTTCAAGTAGAAACCAAAATTCTCTAACTGTTCAACTCTAAGGAGCTCTTTTTCTGATGTTTACTTTCACTTCTTGGTGTAGAAGACCATGATGAAGAGATTACTGCTACCGTTAAATATGAAAGTTAAGGATCTCATGAGAGAGCCAATGACTGTGACTATCAGTATCTTATCACCTGTGAAGGAAAAATGTCACAGTTGCCCCCAGGCCTGATCACTCCTTGAAGAAACCTGAGAAAGTGACCAGACCAAAAATGAGACCAGACAATGGATCCTGATAAGACTGTAGGCCTGGTCACAAAAGCCCATACCCAAGTTAATTAATGGTCCCAAATCCCTAGCAAAATATCATCTTCACTAGTCCTCCCTAAAACCCCTATAAAAAGAAACTACCCTTGATTGCCCTCATGCCATTTTGACCTCCAGGTTTGGGTCGGTCACTTGCCATCCCTCTCAGGTCACACAATAAAGGACTGTTCATTTCTTGGGACCAGCTTCTTTCTTTCTGTCTCTTGCCCTAAACTCTTTTTTTATCTAACAACCTGGTACTTCCTTCTCACCAGACCTCCTAATAAAGTCTCATCCTCTCTGCTCCTTGGAGCACACCAATACATGCAATACTTCTTTCCTTAGTCACCTGACACATTGAATATCCAAAGCATTTTATTGCAGATTAGGAGAGCAGAAATAAATCTCTCAAAAACTGCCTCCCCTTCTAAAGATGATGATGACTGCTTTTTTAAAAAAATGTTCTTTTATACTGGTTTACATATAAAGTTCATAAAGTTTATTGTTTTTCACTTGGGTTAGGTATTAACCTATTCAACATATTACTACTATCTCTAGTTCAAAGTTACATGGCTCTTACATTCAAAAGGCTAGTTTATGATAGGCCTGCAGGGCTGACTTACAGCTGCAGCCAATAGCAAGCTCCACGACCACCACCTCTGCCAAGAGATGGCCCACCTAGCAGTCAGCGGCTGTCACCTACCAGCATCGTCAGCCATCACCCAACAGCGCCAGCAGCAGCTGCCAATAAATGACCTAAATGACCACTTCCTCTCCCAAGAGAGGGCCTATGGGAATCCAAACTTTATACCAAATATTATATGAAAACCCTTGTTCAGGAATTGAAGGAATTACAGATTTATAAGTTAGGATTTCTCTTGTGGCAGATCCTAGAAAATGAGCTGTTTGTTCCCTGCAGACAGGAGACAGCAAGGGGCCCCCTACAGAGGGAGTGTTACTTCCTGAGCTAGAGTTCAGCCTGAGGCATCAAGGTTAATAGTCAAGGGTAAACCAAATTCTTACATTTGTGAACCCCTCCTTCCTGAGTCAAGCAGAATGTTTTCAATAGAAAGACCTTGGCTTCATTTGCATTGAATTCTCTTTGTGATTTACTTCCTGATAATTTTCAATAAAGATACAGAGAAGCTTGGCTTGGGGTCTTCAGTCGAGAACTGCTAGCCCCCTGTTTTATGCTCTCTGCTCTATCTCATTCCTGGCTGTTTGTCTCTTTATTAATAATTATAAAATTATTCCATTCTTTGGGACCCTCGGTCTGCAACAAGGGCCCCATCCCATTGAGTGGTTAAAAGCCAGTTTACCCCCACCCCATGTGCAACTTTCCTGCCCTTTGCTGCACCTCTCTGGCCCAGGACAGCAAACCTCACCAGAAAGCTCTGAATAAAAAGTTGCTTTGCTTACTTTTGGTTTCTGGACCTGTTTTACATTATATTGGGTGCCAAACCTGGGAGGACTGCGTGCCCCTGGGCCACTCTTTCGCCTCTGACTGGGACCCTCCAGAGTCCAGCCTCCTGCCAACAATAAGTCCACATGTTCCCCCCAATTCCTCCTTCCTTGCTCCGTCTCTGGGCTCCCTGTCCACAATTGCAACTCCATGAGGGATTCCCGTTTCTGCTAGACCAGGTCTAGGCCTGGGCCTCAGTGCCTGTGATGACTCCCCAGCCACCTTGCTGCCCTTCTTTGTGTGGACTGACCACTGGGACGCTTACATCCCTCCATACATTGCTCAGGGATGGGACAGATGATGGGTCTCAGGTGTCTAAATTTGACCCTAAATCACTGCTAGGCTGTTTACTTTCTAAATGGTATGAAGCACAAAATCACTTAGACATAAAGAAAAACAAAATTTTTGTGTGTGTGTGTTCTGTCTCTTGGCCTCAGTATTCCTTGATAACTGCTTCCATTGGCCACCTGATGGTTCTTTAGACTTTGATATCCTGATGGCCTTAGACAACTATTGTCACAAATTAGACAAAGACTTGGAGGCCCCTTCTGTCCAGGCCTTTTGGATCCTTCAATCTCGTCCAGACCTCTGTTCAACCTGTTCCTCTGCGTTTCTTGCTCAGAAAAATCCAAACCTTTCTTCTCCTTCTGTTGCCACTCCAACCTCTCGTCCTACCCACTCTGACCCAGATCCTCATGAAGATTTGACCTCCTGCCCTGCAACTGCCATATGATCAGTTGCACCCACTGTGTCACTGTCTCATCCCAAACTCCCTCCATAACTGAAATCTTCTCCTCCCACTGCAGTACCCTCTCTCTCTTCTCCTGTTAGTTCCCACATACATTATCATGACCCATCATCTAAGTGTTGTCCACCTTCCCTATCTCCTGAGTTACTCTGTCCCCTATGGGAGGTTGCAGGCACTGAAGGAATTGTTCGTGTCCATGTTCCCTACTCTCTATCTGATTTGTCTGCTATTGCAAAAAAAACACCTCGGTTCCTTTTCTTCTAACCCCACACTTCACCATAAAGAATTTTACTACCTAACGCAAACTTATGACCTTACCTGGCACGATCTCCATGTTCTCCTCACTTCTACCACCATGCCTGATGAAAAAGACTGCATTTTAGCAGCTGCCTGTACATACGCAAACCAGACACACCTCATAGACGAAACAATGACTGTAGGCACAGTAGCCATCCCAGATGCAGAGCTCAACTGGGACTATCAACGTGGCCAAGAAGGCAGGTGCAGGCACAACCGTATGATTCAGTGTCTCTTAGCAGGCATGCAAAGCGCCACCCAGAAAGTCATTAATTATAACAAACTCCAAGAAATAACACAAGGGCCAGATGAAAACTCGGCATTCTTTTTAAATAGATTAACTGAAGCCCTAGCCAAGTATACCTGCCTACATCCTTCGACGGCACCAGGGTCTATGGTTTTAGCCACCCATTTCATAACACAATCTACACCTGACATAGGGAAAAATTTCAAAAAAGCTGAGGACAGACCACAAATGCCCATCCATGATCTGGTAAACAAAGCTTTTAAAGATTTTAATTCCAGGGAGGACAGAGCTGAAGTGATAAAACAGGCTTGAATGCATCAAAAAGTAGCTCTCCAGATTCAAGCCATTGTATCAGCTCTCTGGCAGACACCACAAGATAATAAAAAAGCGGGGGGGGCGCTAAGTGGGACCTTCAAGGTCTACTCTGCTGAGTGCATGCTTCAAGTGTGGCCTAGAAGGTCATCGGGCATGCAATGCCCATGCCCCAGACCACCAACAAAGCAAGCAACCAGGCCACTGATGAAGCGACTGCCCCTGGTGTTAAGCTCATCCTCTGTGCCTCAATGCAGAGGACAAGCTGACAACCACCCAGTGGTACCACCTCTTGAGCTCCTTGGCGTAGTGGATGAAGACTGAGGCTGGCCAGACTTGAGGATCCCTATTCCTCTTGCCAAGCCTAGGATGACTATAATAGTAGTGTATCGGTCTATTTCATTTTTAGTAGACACGGGACTTCTTTCTCTGTCATCTCCACCTTCACAGGTACCACAACTCCTTCCCAGGTTGTGGTCATAGGAATTGATGGAAAGCCTACTTACACACTGAAGACTCTTTCCTTGTCAAGTGTGTTAGATAAAATCCCTTTCTCACACTCCTTTTTAGTTATGCCCTCTTCGCCTGTTCCCCTATTGGGAGGAGAGCTTCTCCAAAATCTCTGTGCCATTATTTCTATCTCTCCAGGGCCTTCCCTCCCCTTTCTTCTCCCACTAATTTATCACCTATCAACATCCTGTGCTTCTGACTCCCCTTTACCTCCTGATATTGTTAACCCTGTAGTCTGGGATGCCTAAAAGCTAGTAATAGCCTCCCACCACCAATCTGTTCATATCTCTCTTAAAGATCCTACTAAATTTCCATCACACCCCCACTTTCTATCTCATAATCTCATTGTTGTGGAATCTGCCCTATTATTACCAGGCTCCTCAGCCAAGGCCTTCTATTACCTACCAACTCCCCATGTAACACCCCCATCCTGGTGCTACACAAACCCGCAGGTGCTTACAGGCTTGTCCAGGACCTATGGCCTCATTAATGAGGCTGTCCTCCCCATTCATCCAATAGCCCCTAACCCCTACACCTTGCTTTCTCATATACCTCCTGGAACCACACATTTAACTGTCCTTGATCTTAAGGATGCCTTCTTTACCATTTCTTTACATTCTGACTCCTACCTCTTGTTTGCCTTTACCTAGACAGAACCAAACCTAAAGAATACTCAAGTTCTCAGTAACTCAGGACCTGGTGCCATGTCTGTGAACATCTTTGACCCTTGGAATAGCAGGTGGGCACAGGGAGTAGAAGCTAAACTGTATAACTAGCACTCAGATTCCTATCCCACGGCTACCCTCAAGATCTTCTGGGTATGCACCTGGTTAGTATCAGAAGTTATCCAGCAGCTAGCGGATACATCAGACGATATCCTCCAGCAGGAAACTTCTTTAGATTCAGTCTTCACCCCTAATACTCTCCACCTTTTTTCCTGGCTTCCACTAATCCATCAGGGCATTAATCTTAATCATAAAAATATTGCCAGTATCACTGATTGCTTTCTTTGTGCTTTCCTGAATTTTTCACCCATACTTGCAATTCCGCTTGCCTCTGCCTTTGATACCTCCTCCTCCTCCTCCTCCTCCTCCTCCTCACCACCCCTAAATGAAATTTCCCTCTTTTGGCAAGGCCCTGACTTCAGCTATTTCTTTTGCTATGTCTCAAGTACCACACCACCTTTTTTATTAGTGTTTTCAGCTTTAACCATTCCTCCTAGTGATATAATAATCTATTGTATAAGAGCTCTGGTGGCCTAGTGGCAAGATGCTGCACTGCAATCCCAGAGGTATGCGGTTCAAATCCACCAGATGCTCTGCTGGAGAAGGAGGCGGCAATCTCCTCCTGTACCAGTCAGATCTGATTTGATGGTGCACATAAAAATAATCTATTGTATAAAACTGTCAACACATCTTCCCCTTTTCCATGCATTCCTGCTGCCTTAGTTCCACAGCTTATGATGTATGGGCAAGAAGAATTATTTGCCCTCCTCACATCTGCCAATCAATACAGAACTTGAATAGCTGTGTTCCTCCCAGTTATAGGTGGCATCTCTCTTGAGTCCTCTATAGTTGTAGCAGGCCTAGCTGGTGACAGTTTAGATTACTTCCTTACAACCTCAGCCAACCTGGAGCACAAACTCTAAACAGCTATAGATGCCTCAACTAATTCTTTAGGCTCCCTCCAATGTCAAATTAACTCTCTAGCCCAAGTAACTCTTTAAAATATGCAAACCCTGGACCTGTTAACAGCAGACAAAGGTGAAACCTACTTGTTTCTCAGAGAATGATGTTGTTATTATATTAATGACACAGGCCTCATTGAAGAAAATTTAGAAACCCTGACCCAGCTCTGAGATGAGTTACAACAGAGGAAAGGTGCCATCAGGATCCAACCAGCATGGTAGCAATCAGTGTTAATGACTTGGCTAGCTCCAATTTTAAGTCCATTAGTAATAGTTTGCATTTTTCTATTAGTAGCACCATGCCTATTAAAATTCTTGTAATCTTGTATCTGTGAAATTTCTCATGTCACAGTTAACCAAACATCCTTATGCCCAGCTGCCCTGTGAGCCGTCTCCCAGTCTTTCTCCCCCATCCCCACGACGACCCCTCTGAGGAGGAAGCATCCAGAGAGAACACATCGCCACTATAGACACAAAAAGACTGGGATTATAGGCCTGCAGGGCTGACTCACCGTCACAGCCAATCAGCAAGCTCCATGACCACTACCTCTGCCAAGAGACAGCCCACCCAACAGCACCAGCAGCAGTCACCTAACAGCATCATCAGCCATCACCCAACAGCACCAGCAGCTGCTGCCTATCAGCGAGCTCCATGACCACTACCAAGAGACGGCCCCTTCCTACCAAATGGTTAAAAGCCAGTTCACCCCACCCCACATGTGACTTCCTGGCCCTTTGCTCCCCATCTCGGGTTTGGACATCAAACCTCACCAGAGAGCTCTGAATCAAAAGCTTCTTTGCTTACTTTTGGTTTCTGCACTTGTTTAACATTACAGTTTATATACAGTTTCTAGTAAACAGACAGCTTAAGGTACAGTTTACATGTGACTGAGAAAAATGCCATCTCAAAAGACAAATGCTAGCTCAGAAAAGATGCATTTCCTTTCCCAGTAAACAGACAGCTTAAAGTAATCTGCATGGCTATGTTGTTGTTGTTAAGTGCCTTGAGTCCCAGGTGACTCATAGCGACCCTATGAAGAATAGTCCCCTATGCTTAGGTGCCTTTCATCCTCTCTCCAGGTTCATAGGGTTTCCAGAGGCAAGCTATTATGGAAGTGGATGCCAATCCTCCTTCCAAGCTTGATTTAATCAGGGAGCTCCACCCCACTCTCTGTCCGCATTGTTGTTGTTGTTGTTATGTGCCATCGAGTCGTTTGTGACTCATAGTGACCCTATGTACAACAGCCCTAGACCCTGTTCTATCCTGTGCCAATCGCATTGCCTCTGACACACCCATCCCGATTACCCCAGTCACTGAATCAATCCACCTCATAGAGGGTCTTCCCCTCCTGCGCTGTCCCTCCACCCTCCCAAGCATGATGTCCCTCTCCAAGGACCGGTCTCTCCTCACAACATGTCCAAAGTATGTCAGACGAAGCCTCATAGATAAGTAAAAACAGGATGTGAAGACAAAACAAATGTTAATTAGAAGGTTCAACTAGTTTTGCAGGCTGGAAATCCAGGATGTCAAGTTTTTAGAGCTATACCAAGTGTTTGAATATCTGAGTCTATCATTACCACTCTATCAGGTTGTCTTGTTAGTAACATTCTTAACAGTATCCATTAGGCTGCATTTCTTAAGTTAAAGGAACTGAAGAACAAATTCAAACCTCAAGCTGCAATACTAAAGGATGCTTTGGGCAGAATATTAAATGATCCAGGAAGCATTAAAAGAAGATGGAAAGAGTGTAAAGAGTGACTGTACCAAAATAAATTGGTGGACACAGAAGAATTTCATGAAACAATGTATGAGCAAGAGCCTGTGGTGATGAAAGAAGAAGTACAAGCTGCTCAGAAAGAATTGGTAAAAATCAAGGCTGCAGGAATTGATGGTATACCGATTGACGTGTTTCAACAAACAGATGCTGACCTGGATGTGCTCACCAAGTTGTGCCAAGAAATTTGAAGGACAACCACCTGGCCTACTGAATGGAAGAGATCTATACTTGTTTCCATTCCAAAGAAAGGTGATTCGACAGAGTGTGGAAATTATCAAACAGTATCATTAATATCACATGCAAGCAAGAGTCTACTGAAGATTATCCAAAAACTACTGGAACAGCACATCAACAGAGAACTGCTTGAAGTGCAGACTAGATTTAGAAGAGGCTGTGGCACTAGGGATATTATAACTAATGTCAGATGGATCTTGGCTGAAAGCAGAGAATACCAGAGGAATGTCTATCTGTGTTTCATGACTATGCAAATGCATTTGACTGTATAGATCACAACAAACTGTGCCTGATTTTGAGAAGAATGGGAATCCCAGAATATTTGATTGGGCTTATGTGAAACCTCTACTTGGACCAGGAGGCAGTCATCAGAACAGAGCAAGGAAAACTGCATGGTTTAAAATTTAGAAGGGTGTGTGTCAAGGATGTGTTCTGTCTCCATATCTTTTCTATCTATATGCAGAACAGCTTATCTGGGAGGCTGGGCTCCATGAAAAGAAGTATGGCATCAAGATTGGAGGCTGACTCATCAACAATCTGTGTTATGCAGATGACACAACCTTGCTTACTGAAACTGAGGAGGATCTGAAGCACTTGCTGCAGAAGGTCAAGGACTGCAGCCTTCAATATGGATTGAAGCTCAACATCAAAAAACAAAGATTCTCACCATTGGGCCGATTGGCAGCATCATGATAAACGGTGAAGAGATTGAGATTGTTAACAGCTTCAGTTTGCTTGGCTCTACAGTCAACACTCTTGGTACTAGTAGCCAGGAAATTAAAAAATGAACTGCATTGGGAAAGTCTGAGTCAGAGACCTCTCTAAAGCACTGAAGAGCAATAATGTCAATCCGGAGACTAAGGTGCGCCTGATATAGGCCATGGTCTTTGTAATTACTTGCTATGCATCAGAGAGCTGGACAATGACTGACATGATAGGAGGAGAGTTGATACCTTTGAGCTTTGGTTCTGGATACGAGTATTGAATATACCATGGACTGCTGGAAGAACAAATAAATTCGTCCTGGAAAGGGTGAAGTCAGCTACTCCTTAGAAGCAAGGACTCTGAAGCTTCGTCTGACAGACTTTGGACATGTTACAAGGCGTGATCAGTCCTTGGAGAGTGACATCATGCTTGGGAAGGTGGAGGGACAATCAAGGAAAGGAAGACCCTCAATGAGATGGATTGATTCAGACAATGGGATAATGAGAATAGGCCTGTCAGAGACAATAAGGTTGGCAAGGCATAGAGTAGGGTTTAGGGCTGTTGTACATAGGGTCGCTATGAGTGACAGGTGACTCAATAGCACATAACAACAACAACGATAAGTGTTAGATTCAGTGAATCAGTTCACACATGATTGTGAATGAAATGTAAAAAAGGACCAAACAGTTTGCAACCAACTTTCAACTAAAACAAGAACACCTACCCTTCAGAATCCAACTGCTTCACACATGAGCTGTCAAGCTAGAAACTGAGTCAGGACCCAATCATCTTTTAAATACGAAGCCTCACCCACCAAGTCCTAATTGAATAAGAGCCTTCCAGTCCTCAGCTGATTGTTACCTAAATACAGTGAATCCAGATAACCAATCAGCTCTCACACAGTTCTGAATGAAATTAAAAACTGACCAATTTTCTGCCTACTTTCAACTAAAACAAGAGAACCTACCCTCTAGTTTGGAGGCTCTTCAGGGGAAGAATGGGCAATCTTTTCCTCCAATGTATTTAAGTGCCTCTAAAAACCCACTTGATGGAGGGTCAGGTTTGGGTCAGTTCCAAGTTGACTTTACACAACAACAATCATTATTAAAAATACAGAATTTTTAATACAATAATTAAACCTTTTTTAAGAGCACTTAACAGTTTTTTTAAAAAATTATGAAAAACGTAGAGCATTCCCATGTCCTTGTTTCCTCTTGCACCACAATACTTAATTTTACTAACATTTTATATTGACATAGTCCATTTGCTGGAGCCCTGGTGGCCTAGTGGATAGAGTTGTAGTGTCAACATAAAAGCACTTGGCTCAAGGCCACCAACTGCTCCGAAGGAAAAGAATAAGAAATCTCCCATGTGATTAACTGTCTCTGAAAATCCACCAGAGAGTCAGCTATGGGTCAGTTTCGGCTCTGTGGTACACAACCACAGCAAAGTTGATGAACCAATATTGATACATTATTTACATAATTCCACCATTACATTATTATCTTCCCTTCTTTGTGTTGCACTGTTCTATCAGATGGCAGCTGCATACATGTATTTCTTAGTGAATGCAAACAAGGAGTTCTTTCCACAGTCACTCATCAATAACATAGACAGTATCCAAAGTACCTTATTGCACATCTGGAAGAGCAGAGAGGATCCTTTCAGAACCTGTTTCTCATCTAAGGATGGTAATTGGGTTAGGTGTTACTCTAATATGCGTTTAAAACTACAGGACTTTTACATGCAAAAGAACAGACTAGTATAGTTACTAGTAAACAGACAACTTGTGATTTAGTGTATATGTGACTGAGAAAAATAGTTTTATAAAGTAAATGCTAATTAAGGAAAGACACATTTCCCTTCCTGGTAAACAGGCAGCTTAAGGTACAGTCCACATTGACTGAGAAAAATACAGCTTTCTGACTACTTGGGGTATAATTTACAAATGACTGAGAAAAGATAAATGTTATTTCAATGAAAGATGCATTTCCTTTCCTGGTAAACAGATCCCTTAAGGTACTCTGCATGACTATAGAGAAGTTACAACAGGGTGTGAGGATCAAGCAAATGTTGATTGGCTGCAGCTGTTGGAACTATTAGGCATCAGCTGATGACGTCACTAGGCGGGCAGTCTCTTGGCAGAAGTGGTTGTGGAGCCTGCTAATTGACTGTGGCAAGAGACGTAGATGCCACCCGGGCGTGAGTTAACCCCACAGGCCTATCAATGACAGGCCTATCAATGATTTGACTGCAAAATGACAACACTCTCCCACTTTATCCTGTGTTTACCATTTCCACTCATTCTTCATTCTTTCTTTCCCCATTCCTTGTCTGCCTTCTTAGCTTTATCCCCAGGCAAATGCTTCCCTTCTGATCTCTTAGGGATGATTGTTTTAACGAGTGTTATTAAATACCTTATAGACTTGTCTATTGTTCTATGAAAGTAAAGCCATTAGAGTAATTCAGGTCCAGGCTCTTGACCAGACTAGTAAACTGTGTCATTATATATATATATATATATATATATGAATTATTCATAATTGCCTCCACTATTTCCCTCTATTATATACATGGATATACAGCATATATAAAAATAGGTATAGAAATACCATCTACCAAACCTCTACATGGTTGTGAGTGTGTTACTGAACACAAAGGATTATTTTCATTGTCAATTGCCATTAAGACAGACAGATTGCAATATCCATAGCAGTTTATTGCAGATTTGGGAGGACAGAGAATTTCTCAAAAACTGCTTTCCCGTCTAAGAGGAATGAATGGCTTTTATACTTGGGCTAGACGTGACAGGTAAACAAAAATCTTGTGGTATAGTTTACATATGATAATAAAAATGATATAATTAGATATATGCTAATCCAATTATGTAAACCTGTGAAAAACATCTTCCAAAAGATACATGGTCATTCAATTATATATAACTATGAAAAACATCTTCAAAGATGTAAATGCTAATCCAGAAAAGAATTACATACAACTGAAAAAAACCGTTTCAAAGAGGTGAATATTGATCCAGGAAAGCTGCATTTCCTCTCCTAATAGAGTTTAAAGTGCTTTACATGACTGAAGGAAGTGGCAAGAAGCTGTGTTACAATCCCCGGACATTCAAATATACCAGATGCTCTGCTGTAGATGAAGGGGCAATCTCCTCCTGTGCCAGTCGGATCAGATTCGATGATACACAACAACAACAACAATGAAAGTACTTTACATAACTAAAGAAAGGGAGGAAAACAGAGTTCTAGGGCAAACAACCAGTTTTGCAGGCTGGGTGCAACTGATGTCAGTTTTAGAACTATATCATATGTTTGAACAATCCTTACCATCAAGTGTCGTTTCCCTTGCCTACCCATACCAGTTTATCTTGCCTGACTCGCTATCCACTTAAAAATGTTATTACTGATCATGAAGGATTGTGTAGTATTACCTTTGTTATCTAAAACTTTTGAACATCTCTGCATGTCTCCCCCCCGCCCCCTTTAGTCAACTTAATACATATCAAGGTTCAAATCTGTTGCTCATTGAGTTACTATGAGTTGAAATCAACTTCATGGCAATTTGGGGGCTTTATTTCACACAGCATGCATGTTATACCTACATCACAGTTTGTTTATCCATTCATCTACTGATGGAATTTGGTTTTATTTTTAAGGTGTTTTTTTTTTAACTTGGAATATTATTGCTTTTAATTTTTGACTCATGTACTTTTTTTTCTCCCCAAGCCCCACGCCCTACCCCCAAATATAATCCACTCTGCAACCCTCATTGCATACTCCTACGATAAAAATAATGCCCTAAAATATAATACTTTTAGACTATTCTCTCCCCCATAGACTTCAATGCCGTAAACATATTTCATCAAGTTTTTCTCAGTCTTACCCCCCACCCCAATGCCAGCCTCATTCTACAACAGTGGCACCATATTGCATTTGACCCTTTGTGACTGAGATACCTCACTCAACATAATGCCCTCCAGGGTCACCCATTTTGAATAATATTGCATGAGTTCCTTGTTTTTCAATGCAGCATAGTATTCCATTGTGCGAATATACCACAGCTTCTCTACCCATTCGTTTGTTGATGGGCATTTAGGTTGTTTCCAACTCCTTGCTATTGTAACACTTCACCACGGAAGACATTCAGATGGCCAACAAACACATGAAGAAGTGTTTTTTGGGTTTTTTTTTTTAATTTTTGCTACTGTAAATAGAGTGTGTCTGTATCAAGTTGTGCTGGCAGCCAGCCATTTTTGAGCAAAAAAAAAAAAAAAAATTCTAACTAGATCCATGGAGGCTCAAATAATATATTGTTATGGCTTAAGACTCAACTACCCTATGTACAACTGCCCTATACTCTGCTCTATCCTGTGTCTATCTTACTGTCTCCAACACATCTACCCCAATTACACCAGTCACTGAATCAATCCATCTCATCAAGGGTCTTCTTCTCTTGCACTGTTCCTCCACCCTCCCAAACATGACGTCCCTTTCTAAGGACTAGTTCCTCTTTGCAACATGTCCAAATCAGGTCAGACAAAGCTTCCGAATCCTTACCTTCAAAGAGCAGCCTGGTTTCACCCTCTCTAGGATGAACCTGTTTGTTCTCCTAGCTGTCCATGGTATAGACTCCTCCAGCACCACAGCTCAAAGACATCAATGCTCCTTCTAACATTCTTCATAATTGTCCAGCTTTCTGAAGCATAGCAAGTAATTTTGAAGACTGTAGCCTGCACTTTAGTCTCTAGACTGGCATCATTGCTCTTCAGTACTTTGGAGAGGTCTCTGATAGCTGACTTTCCCAATGCAATTCATCATTTAATTTCCTGGCTCTGGTACCAAGAGTATTGATTGAGGAGTCAAGCAAACTGAAGCTGTTAACACTCTCGAGCTTTTTGTAGTCTATAATAATACTGCCAGTTGGCTCAGTGGTAAATAATATGGCCTAATAAAAACAGCTTAGAGTAATATAGATACTCTGTATAGATATGTATAGGTTTGTGTTCCCTTCTATTATGATAATGTTGTTTGAAAATTTTATACTGGTGTTTTGCCATAAGCTTGCTATTAAAATTCACTTTAAAGATCCAGAGAACATGAATTCGTGATGGCACCCACCTGGATGCCAGTGCCATAAAGTCAAGTCATTCTCCCCTCAAATTAGAATGAAATTGCTTCTTGAGACTGTCTTGTAAGTTATGTTTTGTCCTGTTGTTGTTGATGAGTGTCATTGAGTCAGAACCTACACCCAAATTAGGGGATGTTCTGGACATAAACCTACCCTGAGTAAAGCCATTAATCTTACTCAACTTTCATTTTTTTATCTAAAAACTAGATATATTTGACATGCAGGGTTTTGTTTGTTGTTGTTTTTAACATAGACCCTTTAATCATGAGAACCTCGAACCCAGGCACAGCCACAGTGGGAGGAGAGGTGGCCCGTGGAGGTGGGAGCAGTTCTGCCTGCACACTCCAGCTAGGATTCTTCCCCTTCCTCAGCCTCTACTTCCACAGAGTCCATGCCTACCTCTTCATAATCCTTCTCCAGCACCACCAGGTCCTCCAGGGCCTCAGAGAACTCCTCTTCCTTCATGCCTTTGCCTATGTATCAGTGCACAAAGACACACTTGGCATACATGAGGTCGAACCTGTGGTCCAGGCATGGTGTTTCTCAGCAAGCACACGACTTGCTGTACCTTGGCCAGACCCCTCCCCACTAGGGACCACTGTAGAGGGCTGGTAGTTAATGTCCACCTTAAATGCAGTCAGACACCAGCCCACAAACCAGATAATGTGCTTCATCTTGATAGCGATGGCATGCCAATTTCAATCTCATTATACACTAGCACATAAAAAATACACAATAGCTGCTGATCTTCTCATCTATCTAAATCCCACTCCCAGCCCAGGGTATTAGGAATTGAAGACAGCTGTTGTAACACTGTCAGAAGGCTGCGAGAAAGGGACTACTTTGGCTCAATATCTGAATCTCTTTGAATTTCTATTAGAACAATGTAGACTTCACTGGGATGTTATAAAGATTCTTGTTACATAGTATTGACTCAATTTAAGAAAGAATTAGCTCTTCCCTTCATCTCTGGGGGTTTTTAATACTGTAATCTATAGAGAGTTCAAGTGGCTTAGTGGCAAGAAGCTGCACTGGAATCCTGAAGGCATGCAGTTCTAGGCCACCTGCTGCTCGACAGAAGAAGGATGGGCAGTCTCCTCCCATGCGATTAACTGCATCTGAAAACCTGCTGGAGGGTCTGCTATGGGTCGGTTCCACAACAACAACAACAAAAACAACAGTATAGTTTATCTCTTACTGGTTACCCCAAGTGTCGTTCTGTTCTAACAATACTATTGCATTGCAAGTAAGGTGGTTGTTGCTTGCCATTAAGTTAATTCCAACTTATGGTGACCTCATGTGTGCAGAGAAAAACAGTTGAAAAGAGTTTGCAAGGCTCTAGCCCTTAAAGAGCATATCATTCACATGATGGAATACTATGCAGCATGCAAGAACAATGATTTTGTAAATCCTAACTTGGGAGGGACTGGAAACCATTATGCTAAGTGAGCAAACTCAGTCCTATAAGGATAAATATACTATAGAAGACCATTATTGAGGGAACTTCGGTGGCCTAGTGGCAAGAAGCTAGCTGCACTGCAATCCCAAAGGCATGGTTCCAATCCACCAGATGCTCTACTGGAGAAGGAAGGGCAATTTCCTCCTGTGCCAGTAGTAGCAGCAGTAGTAGTAGTAGTAGTAGTAAAAGAAGAAGAAGGAGGAGGAGGAGGAGGAAAAAGGTAAGACCATTATTGTAGAACATGTATGAGAATCCAAGTTGCAGGGAACAGAGGGGTAAGGGTAGATGGGGGTGAAGGTTTAGGGGTGGTAGTTAATCACAGGGTTGCAAAATTTGTTGGGGAAGGGAAGGGTGGGTAAAGGAAATGAGAACAATCCAGTGTGAAAAACAATGTATATAAACTTGGTAAGTAACCCAGGAGTAGTCGTTGTTGTGTACCGTAGAGTTGGAACTGACCCATAGCTGACCCCCCGGCAGGTTTTCAGAGGAGGTTAATTATAGAGGAGGAGATTGTCAGTCCTTCCAGCTGGTGGTCTTGAAATATGTGCTTTCAGGATTGCAGTGCTGCTTCTTGCCTCTCGGCTAGCAGAGCTCCCTCAAAAAACCAGTATAAAATAAAAATTTTATTAAAAAATAAACATATAAAACAGATGAGGGAAAGAACAGATTAGAAGTGATATATGATTGAGTATTATGGTTAGCACAGGAATCCAGAATTACGGTTGCATAGAGAAGTGTACTCGGGGTGGGGGGAAGGGATGTGGGAACTGTATACTGATGAAGGATTTTTTCTTTTTTTTTTCCTCTTTTCTCTCTTAAGAGGGGGAAGCGAGCTGGTGGGGAGGGGTGGGCAGGGAGAAAATTGCGGCAATGAATGAACAGAAATCCAAAACCTCTGTAAAAAGAAAAATAAAAAAAAATAAATAAACATATAGCCAAATTTGTCTTTCAAAGGACCTCTCAGTGGATTTGAAACACCAATTTTTTAATCTGTATGGGGTTACATACGTCATGTTTACTGGTTTTATAATTAAAATAACCTCCAAACTTTTCTATATTTTAAAACAATGCTCAAGTCATTAGAATCTCTTTTCAACTCTCCCGACTCCCTGCTTTGTGATCTATGGACAGATCTTGGATCGATCTCCATGGATCCATCTTGAACTTCCACAAAGCTCACCACATACATGTTCAGTATGTGTCCAGAATCTTGGGGGGGGGGAAGAAAAATCCAGAAAACTAGGGTGTTTGGATTTTGGGGCATTTTTATTTGTATCAAAGTAAAACTTTTCAATTTCTGGTATGGCAATGCAACTTCTGAATGGCATCTTTTCCAAGTGACCTCGTCACACCCACAAGAGGTAGGTAGATGCTATAAGCATCAAGGTCCCTATTTTTCAAAGAGAAAAATACACAGTTGAGACAAAATAATTTACCATAGTACACACAGTAAGTCAATCGCAAAGCCAGAAACAGAATCCAGCCACAATCTAGGTATTTCATGCCACCCACTCCATTTACTTTTATTCTCTCAAAGCATATGGTCATTCTCCACTTTGCTTTCTTCTTTGCCTACCTTAAGGGATTGTTTCTAGAGGAGTGAGAAGGTGCACAGTGCTTTTGCCTAGACTGACTTCCTTCTTCAAGAACAAAACATCCCTTTCCATGTCTAAACACTTTCCCACGCCAGAATCACCCTCAGTTCTGCAGAATAGGAGATCCCAGTTCTTTCCCGAGCAGGTCTGAAATCAAGTACTACTTTTTTCTAATCTTCAATGGGGCTATACTACAATGATAATTAAGAATCCACAGTGGATTACTAGACTTTCCCCCTGGGAAATCGATTCAACAAGAAATGCACTCCTCTCAGCTAGGAGTATTGGGCACAACTGCCTGGAACAGAGACCACCTATTCTGGCCTTGATCAACTGGGGGGCACCAGTCCAGACACCTGAAATCTAAGGGCTGTGATCACATGAATTCGCTGAGAGGCAGTGCTCATTAGAATGCCGCTACGGGGACACAAAAGATGTCCTAGGGTGGACACATTTGCTCCCACTATTACATGGACCAGAGTTGGTTTCTAAGGTCCTAGGGAAGTCACAGCACCAATAGGAAGAGTGGGCTCAAGTGAACACATTCCAACTTGTCATCATTACCAGAGTGCAAAACCTGAGCAGTCACTGGGCAATGTCCACCAGGGGCCAGGCTTATGTAAAAATAAAACATGTGTGTATAAATAAATATCCATGGCATTCAATCAGTCAGCACATGGAGAACTCATAATGGACACTTTTAAGAGACTAGAACATTCTCAATGCTGAAGATCATCCTTTCCCCACTGGTCTCAGCTTTGGGAGTTCTCTCCCTTTAGGATAAGTATAGTTACATTGTTCCTCAGCAGACACCCAGTATGTGGAATCCGTGGTGCTCCTATCCTCAGCTGCAATGTGCATCAGACTGTTTTCTCTGTGTCAGGAAAACAACTAATCGAGAAATGTGTGACGGGGGGCTGATTCCTCAAAATTATATTCATGGGTTACAATCTGTGTTGATGCACTGAATCTACCCCGGCAAACAGGCATCAGATACTGCAGACTTTCTGGTCCTCAGTTTTCCTATTTCTAGATACAACTGAGTGGCTGGGCTCACAATTTAATCATCAACTAGTGATTTTTTGGATTTTTTTTTTAATCTGTCTAGCCTGTAATTACACATGTACAGATTTATCCATCTGAGCAAAATTTACAACCTTAGAACAGGGCAAATAAAAAAGGGAGTCAGAACAAAACAAAAAAAAACCCAAACAAAACCAAAAGATGGCCTTGTGAACCGTCTGCAACAGGAAGCAGACTCAAGCAAAATATGCATGACAGAAGACAGCCACGGCCAGCAGGATGATGCCGTTGATGTTCACAACTGTCCTCCACAAGGGCTTCTCTGAAGTGTCCATCATCTTCTGCTTCATTGCTTTCTCCTCTTCCTTGGTCATCTTCGGGCCCTTCTGCTGGTCCAGCCCACAGAATATGTCATAGGCCCGCCTGAAACATCCTTTCTTCTTCTCAGGAACCTCTGTGTCAAGAGGAAAGAGAGAAACTCATTATTGGCCACAGCATCAGGAATGACTGAAAAGAGGTCCCAACAAAACCACTGAACAGCCACAGACGCTTCCCAGTTCTGCCATCAGATCCGACTTGTGTCTCTGCTCTACGCTGCCTCCTTATTGTGGGATCATTTGGATCGGTTCTTTTCCACTCTAAGTCTTAATGTTTCCCTATGAGACCAATAAAAACAATCTCTTCTTCTGAAAACGTCTCAGTGCTCAAAAGGTCCCTATGTACTCACTCAAAGTTGTGATAGGTTCACTCCGAGTGAATCTATTTTTAGAGGAGTGGGATTCACATTATAGTCAAAGAAATCCACTGTGGAAGTTCTACTGCATCCTTTTGGATATTGTTGTTCACCACTGAGTCAACACCAACTCACAGCTGACCCTCCAGTTGCACAGGTAGAGACTGCTCATCTTTCTACCACGGGCCAGCTGGTGGATTCAAACCACACGCCTCTGAGTTGACAGTAGAGCTCTTTCTCAAACGTGACAAGATTCACACCTGCCTGCTTCAGAAGAGCAGGAAGGGGCTTCCCTTTTAGTACTAGGGTCAGTCACATCTGGCTCCACGTCCCCTCTAACACCTGCATGGGTATGAAATTTACAATTCCGGTCTCTCCTGCCTAGAACTTCAATTTACTTGTCTGTCAAATGAGGTTATCAAGTAGGTGAAATTTTCTCTAGGATCCTTTTCTGGGCGAGTGAGTATTCTATGACATCCCCAATTGCTCTGATTGAAGCTGCGTGCTCCTCTTTCGATGGAATGAGGAGACTTCCAACCCAGGTCAAACATGTGATCATGAGATCCCATGCCTCTGTGCACCACTTATGTACACAGTCATCCTACTTGCATCTTTCCCATTGAAACACTAAAGCGGGGCAAAGCATATCTCTATGATTAGGTTCGTTCTCTGAGCTCTGACAACTATGATGACTGTTATGATGACATTATCTCCTCAGATCTCCAGGTAAATTTGATTGTCTACTTCTAATATGGTACCTCAGGGAGACATAGATTCCAAAAGCCTACATCCTAGCCTCTGATGTACTCAGAGCCAAGTATAGCTTTGGCTGCATCTGCTGCCCGTTCACAGTCTCTGTCAGAAGAGCTGTGACTCCTCCTTTATCCCTAGCCATTCCCCAAATCACGGAAGAGGAGCATGATTCATGTGCACATGTGTAATCACTGTAAACAGTGAAGCTAGGGGAGGTGGGATGATTCTGCACCTCCTTCTTCCTCCCATTCCTTCCACGCCTCTGAGTGAACTTTCCCAAACCCCCTTCATCCATCTTATCCTCGTCATATTCCTCATTTCCCACTAAGGGAAAGATTTAGACTTTCATGAAGCCATTTAATAGAGCTCTCCACAAAGGATTCTTTCTGTTATTGTAGGTAAGACTTTGCAGAGCCTAGGAATAGTCTGTGAGTCATAAATCACCAATGTCTAGTGTCTCCTCAGGGGCTTCCGGGCTGGTCTCCTCTCCTGCATCTAGATCAATTCGCTCCTCTTTGCTATTGCGAAGACTCCAGCACAGACGATAGAGCTATAAAGAAAGCAAGACAGGTTAACAGGAGGATCCAGACAGTGTCTCCCACCAAGAAGCTGGAGGAATAAAAGGATATGCAATGAGGGTTGTAGAGTGGATTATATTTGGGGCTAGGGGGTGGGGTTTGGGGAGGTGCAGGGTGGGGGGGATTGTGTACCAATGAGGGAGTTTTTCTTTTGCGTTTCAAGGAGAGGAGCAAATGGGGGGGGAGGGGGGAGGGGTTTGTGCAGGGAGAAGGGTACAACAATGAATGAATGGAATCCCAAAATCTCTGTAAATGTTCATTGAAATGAAAAATAACCTAAATTAAAAAAAAAAGGATATGTGATAAGAAAGAAAAAGGCATGTGATCTCATAGTCCTAATAAGGGCACAGATAACAGTTCTATCCTCAGCATTGTCTCTAAATATTGAGGACCAAAAGGACAGGCAATTCTGTCTTCGGAGAAGTATATTTACATTGTTCCTCAGAAGCAAAGCGAGGGAGACTTGGGTATATCTCATATGCACTGGGCATCTTCTAGGAAGGGGCCGGTCCTTGAAGAAGGACATCATGCTTGGAAAAGTAAAGGATCAGTGGAAAAGATGAAGGCCCTCCAGAAGATGGATCGTCATAGTAACTGCAACAATGGATTTAAACACGGCAGACATTCTGAGGATGGCACTGACCACATAGTGTTCCCTACTGCTGTACAAGTTGTTGTTATGAGTTGGAGCCTATTCCAAAACCACCCGACAGCAACGTGTTGAGAATTTCAATGTAAATGATTCAAGTTTAGATGCAGTAGATCTTATGACATATGTATATGCAAAGCCTAAATTATTTGACTACAGAAATGTCATTTCCATGCGTCAAAGTCAATTCTACATTAGTGTGCTGTGTTTTTATTGTTGCTGTATTTAACAGCATGATCTCCTGGGATCTATGATAATTTAGTTTATTCTTTTCATATTATTATTGAAAAACAGGATTAGGCACCTATTTGTCCAGACCTACAGCGTAAGACACTATAACTATCTGTGTTCCTCTACTGTTCACAGGAGTCATAGATCCTATTCACAGAATTCATAAGGTTGCTTTGAGTTTCAACTCAGTGCCACTTAACAACAATGACAACACAGTGTAAGGTCAGATTTTTGTGCAATTTATCATATTTAGGGCAGAAGAATCTGTAGAATCGAGAATTATAATGGAACAAGGTAGGATACAACTTTTATTGATGCTGTCCCAATCATGAGTGAGAAACTGGGAAAAGGTTACAAATCAATGCAAAGTGTTCATCACACCACCCCCTCTTGGGTAATTCTCTCATTTTTTCTACGACAAGTGGAAAGTATGAAATCAAAGGCTTTGGTTAGAGAGAGTGAGAGTTACCTACCAACAGAGGTGTGGTGTGATGAAAGCAAGAGAATTACTAAAGAGAGTGTGCGCTAAATGTTTGAGGTTATAATATTTTTGGGGGGTTATAATATTTTATAAGACTGAGCCACGAGGAAGTGATTGATACAATACAATGAAAGTATATCATAGACCTGGCCAGTAGACAGTAATCAAAACGCAGCCTCTGTTTAGTATTGAGGTTAGTTACAGGACTTGAAAATTTGGCACTAGGATTTCA
This sequence comes from Elephantulus edwardii, assembly GCF_000299155.1. Lineage (NCBI taxonomy): Eukaryota > Metazoa > Chordata > Mammalia > Macroscelidea > Macroscelididae > Elephantulus > Elephantulus edwardii. The sequence goes on along the minus strand of NW_006399901.1, from coordinate 3,510,418 downwards.
AATCTCTCAGCAATTCTGTGGACACCAGTGTGTGTGTGTGTGTGTGTGTGTGTGTGTGTGTGTGTGTGTGTGTGTAAAATGTTAGCAAAACACATTCCTTTTTATAGACAATTATGATCTGGAGTCAACTTTCTAGCTCTGATCCCTTAAAACCCCAAGAAAGTAGAATGTCGGCTGTGTTATATTATCATATATGACTGATGGTTGATACCAATAATTGGTTACGGCATTTCTCTAACTCTGAATAAGAGTACTTGTGAATTTTGAGGTTTTGAATCAATAAGCTATTGTTGGGAAGGGTGGAGTGTCGGCGAAAGAGAGGAAGACCCTCTGCCAGGTGGACTGACACAGTGACTGCTGTAATGGGATCTTTTGTGTCGGGAAGTGTGAGGATGGCGCAGGACAGGCCTGGGTTCAGATCGTTTGTTCATAGGGTCACCATGAGTTGCCTAACAACAACAACAACATTATTAGAAATGCTTTCGATTTTATAGTTTACAAATTTTATGGAAAAAATTTTAAAGGAGAAATCATGGTTCAGGTATTCCTGAATGTGATTAATCCTGTAACAAGCTATGTCCCTTGTCTGGACTCCTAGACACTAGTGGCCATGGGACTGTTGACAAGAAATATCAGGTTTATTTGGGACACTGACCTCTGAGGGGGCACAGAGCCCCTATAGTCATCCATGGGGGTCTCACGCTCTTATATCAGAGTTATCACTTGGAGGAAGAGCCACAGACTATGGTTAGGACTAAACCTCTGGACTGACTGAGGACTCAGCTAAAGACACAGTCTAGTCAACACACTGTCTTCCCATCCTGTATTCTTCTACATAACATAAATGCCAAATGTGACCTGTCTGAACCGTGAGAGCATTTTCTGTCTAACGGAACAAGGCAGCAAGTGCAGGACAGGATCCTAAATCAATACTCACATGCACATCTGGGATGGGCTTGGTCATTAGGGAGACGCCGAGGATGGTGATAACAGAAACGACGAAGAGGATGATGGCAAAGTACAGGTAGTGCACCCCACAGATGATCGTGGGGCATTTGCTGGGCTCTGTGCAGCTTCCTGTTCCATAGGCAAACTCAGTAATCATACGAGATATCCCAATCAGGAATCCTAGGATCAGCCCCCAGAAGGCTCCCTGGGAAAGAAAACGGTAGGTTAACCAATGCAACACACATGGCACAGCTGAGCATCCTGGCATCTCTGGGGAAAGAGATGAGAGAATAAAGTTGAGTAAAAGCAATGGCTTCAGAACTTCTAGAGTGAAAGCATTTGATTGGCATTTAGATCTTTTTTTATTATTATTTTTTGTATGTGTGTACTGTCAAATCTGATCTGACTGGTACAGGAGGAGATTGTCCCTCCTTTTCCAGCAGAGCATCTGGTAGATATAAACTGTGCACCTCTGGGATTGCAGTGCAGCTTCCTGCCACTAGGCCACCAGTGCTCGCTCTTGATTGGCATTTAGAATAAGACTGACATTTAGAAGAGAATAAGCCAGGCCTTTATGGGTGTATAGATCATATTTCAGGGATATGATTTTACCTGGATCATAACATAAGGATTCCTAAATATGTCTCTCAAGGGAGCTCTGGCAGTCTAGTGTAAAGAGTTGTGCTGGAAACCTAAAGGTTGTTGTTGTTGTTATGTGTTGTCTAGTCACCTACGACTCATAGCGACCCTATGTACAACAGCCATAAACTCTGCCCTATCCTGTGCCAATCTCACCACCCATTACCCCCGACACACCCATTACCCCAGTCACTGAATCAATGCATCTCATTGAGGGTCTTCCTCTCCTGCACTGTCCTTCCACCCTCCCAAGCATGACGTCCCTCTCCAAGGACTGGTCCCTCCTTGCAACATGTCCAAAATATGCCAAACAAAGCTACAGAATCCTTGCCTCCAAGGAGCAGCCCGGCTTCACCCACTCCAGAACAAACCTGCTTGTTTTCCTAGCAGTCCATGGTATATTCAATACTCTTCTCCAACACACAGCTCACGGGCATCAATTCTCCTTCCGTCATCCCTAGTCATTGTCCAGCTCTCTGATGCACAGCAAGTGATTGCAAAGACCATGGCAAGTATCAGGTGCACTTTAGTCTCCAGACTGATGTCCTTGCACTTCAGCACTTTAGAAAGGTCTCTAACCACAGACTTTCCCATAACAATATGTCTTTTAATTTCGTAGCTGCTGGTGCCAAGAGTGTTGACTGTGGAGTCAAGCAAACAAAACTGTGAACAATTTCAATCTCTTCACCATCCATTATGATGCTGCCAATCAGCCCAACCCAGTGGTGAGAATCTTTGTTTTCTTGATATTGAGTCTCAATCCGTACTGAAGACTGCAGTCCCTGACCTTCCACAGCAAGTGCTTCAGATCACCCTCAGTTTCAGCAAGCAGGGTTGTGTCATCTGCATAATGCATATGTTGATGATTCTTCCTCCAATCCTGATGCCACATTTCTCCTCATACAGTCCAGCCTCCTGGATAACCTGTTCTGCATAAACATTGAAAAGGTATGGAGACGGGATACAGCCCTGGCGTACACCCATCCCAGTTTTGAACTATGCAGTGTTTCCTTGCTCTGTTCTGACCGCTGTCTCCTTGTCCAAGTATAGTTTTCACATTAGCACAATCAAGTGTTCTGGGATTCTCATTCTTCTCAGAGTCAGCCACAGTTTGTTATGATCCACACAGTCAAATGCCTTTGCATAATCAATAAAACAAAGATAGACATTCTTCTGGTACTCCTTGCTTTCATCCAAGAGCCATCTAACATTATCTACAATATCCCTAGTACCACAGCCCCATCTAAACCCAGCCTGCAGTTCTGGTAGGTCTCTGTTGATGTGCTGTTTCAGTCATTTTTGGATAATCTTCAGCAAAATCTTGCTTGCATGTGATATTAATGATATTATTCGATAATTTCCACACTCTGTGGGATCACCTTTCTTTGGAATGGGAACAAATATACATCTCTTCCAGTCAGTTGGCCAAGAAGTTGTTCTCCAGATTTCTTGGCACGACTTGGTGAGCACCTTCAGGGCAGCATCTGTTAGTTGAAATATGTCAGTTGGTATACCAGCCATTCTTGGGGCCTTATTCTCAGCCAATTCTTTCAAAACAGTCTGAACTTCTTCCTTCATCACCATATCGCTCATATGTGATTTCATTAAATTCTTCTGTGTCTGCCAGTTCCTTTTGGTATAATGACTCTGTATAATCTTTCCATCTTCCTTTTTTAAAAAATTTTATTTATTTATTTATTCTATGTGTGTACCGTCAAATTGGATCTGACTGGTACAGGAGGCGATCATTCCTCCTTCTTCAGCAGAGCATCTGGTGGATTTGAACTGAGCACCTCTGGGATTGCAGTGCAGTTTCCTGCCACTTAGGCCACCAGAGCGCGCCTCCATCTTCTTTTAATATTTGCAGGATCACTCAATATTCTGCCCAAAGCATCCTTAAGTATTGCAACTCAAGGCTTAAATTTCCTTTTCAGTTCCTTGAACTTAAGACATGCTTAGGGAGTTTGGCCTCTTTGATTTTCTGACTCCAGCTCTTTGCACATTTCATTATAATACTTGGTCTTGTCGTGCAGCCTTTTGAAATCTCCTGTTTCAGCTCCTTAATGTCTTGAATTTCTTCCTTCTGCTTTGGCTTCTCAGAGCTCCAGTATAATATTCAGAGTCTCTTCTGACATCCATTTTGGTCTTTTCTTCCTCCTCCGTCTTTGCTATGAACTTTTACACTCTTCCTGGATGATATTCTTGATATCTTCCCATAACTCATCTGGTCTTCTCTCATTAGTGCTCAAGGCCTCAAACCTGTTCCTGAGATGGTTCTGAAATTCAGGTGGGATAGACTCAAAGTCATATTTTTGTTCCTGTGGGCTTGATTTCACTTTCCTTAGCTTCAGCTTAAACTTGCATATGAGTATTTGGTGGTCTGTTCCACAATCAGCACCAGGCCTAGTTTTCACAGCTGATATCGAGCTTCTCCAAAGGTACATGGTCCAAATCCACCAGTTACTCTGTAATAGAAAGATGGCTCATCTCCTCCCATGCAAGCAATTGCCTCTGAAAACTTGTTAGAGGGTCAGCTATGAGTCAGTTTCAACTTGATGGTACACAACAATACAGCTCTCAAAAAAGTGAGACCGTTCTTTGAGGGAAGAAGGTCATTCATGCTAGTGGCCCAGTGGTAAGGAGCTGAACTGTCAATTCAAATGAATGTGGTTTGAATACACCAGCTACTCTGCAGAAGTTGGGCAACCTCTTCTCATCTGATTTACTGTCTCTGAAAACCCAGTAGAGGGTCAGCTATGGGTCAGTTCCAGCTCAGTGATGCTTAACAACAATACACTTCCCAGTTTGTCATACTGTGGAGGCCTATCTGTAGCTGTGATGTTGGAAGCTATGCCACTGTGATTTCAAATAGCAGCAGGATCACCAGTGGAGATTGCAGTGACAACTCCAAACAAAGGCAGACTAGGAGGAAAGGTCTGGTGATCTGCTTCCAAAAACAAGCCAATGAAAACCGTGTGGACCACACAAGAGAATATGGTGCTGATCTTTCAGACGTAGAGCCCCTCAGGCTGGAAGATATTAAAAAATGAGGAGAAACCATTGCAAATAGTCATTAAAAATTGGAACGTGGAATGTATAAAGGATGAATCTAGGAAAGTTGGAAGTTGTAAAAAAGGATATGGAGCACATAAATTTCTACCTGTTGGGCATTAGAGATGGGCTGGTATTGACCACTTTGAATTAGACAGTCTTAAGATCTATACAAATTGAAGAAGGAGAGTGCTGCATTCATAGTCAACAAGTACATTTCAAGTTGTTCATAGGATCTCTGTGAGTCATGGTTGCTCAACAGCACCTAACAATAACCTGTCTGTAGAAACAGCATCAGGAAAGATCAAGCACTTAAAGGAGAACATCACGTTTGACAAAGGAGAAGGAAAAGAAGAGCGTGCAAGACCCTCAAAGAGATAACGTGGCACAAGAGCCCAACAATGGACTCTAACGTGCTGAGAATTTAAAGGGTGACATACGACTGGGCAACATCCCATCCTGTTAAACATAAGATCACCATGAGTCTGAGTCAAGTGGATTGTAACTAACAATAACAGAGTGTCTAATAGCTGATATATACTATCAACTCCAGGCCTTAATAATGAAAAACAGTATGTCTCTATAACTTTAAAGATAATTTTAACTTCTCTACCTTCAACTCGCTATGAGTCACCCGTGACTCGACGGCACTTAACAACAACAACAACAACCTTCAACTAACATCACTACTAGCCTGCAGATTTAAGCACCTTCAAATATAAGCAATGATTTATGAATTCATTTATATTCCTTGAAAACATGAGAAAGAAATTGGAGCCTTGGGAAATTAAGGAGAAAAGAATTTTCCATGAAAATAGAAATAAATGTAAATAATATGCATACTTCTGTTTATTGCTGCATTATTCACAATAGTAAAGAGATGGAAGCAACCCAAGTGTCAACAAAAGAATGCATAGAAAAACTATGGTACATCCACACAATTATATACTGTGCAGCACTGAAAAATACTGAAATACTAGAACGTTATACAACATGGGGGAGCCTTGAGGACATTATGATAAGTGAAATATCTCAGACACAAAAAGACAAATACTGCATAACACCACTGTTATAAAATAGAATAAACATGGGATGATTAGGAAGAGAATGGGGAAAGGGCAGATAAGTAATGAATTAGAACAGATGAGAGGAAGAACTATCTGAAAGAAATATATGATTATGCATTGCATGTATAAGAACAATCTGGAACAAGGAGTGCATTGTGGGGTGGGCTGATGGAGAGGGGTAGAAAATGTGCAAAAGCAAAATTTTTTTAAAAAGGAAAATAATAGAATAAATATTAGTAAAACATCTTCCTTCATCTCCCATTCTAGATCCAAAGTCATTGCTTCTAATTTGGAAACCTATAATGGAGCTACTTGTTTTTATATGAAATTTTGTGTTTGTATATGTGAGTGATTGATAGGAGATCAGACTGTATCTTGAAGATTTAAGGTCTGTTTCACTGCATGTGACAAAAGAAATCAGGTCTAGGGCTGGAAGGGAGTCAGTGTCAAAGTTAAGTGTGTTCATAAAAAGATGGTTGAAAAAGACCTTCATTACTTGACAAGTATTGTTCTTAATAGTTGGGGTTTTAAAATAATTTTTTATTATTAATTTCAATGAAAATTTACAGATTTTGGATTTCCATTCATTCATTGTTGCATTTTTCTCCCTGCCCACCCCTGCTCTCCAGTACACTCTTCTCTTTGAAAAGTAAAAGAAAAATTCTTTCATTGTTTTATAATCCCTCCCCCAGGTCCACTCCATTATGCAGTCATGACTCCTGTCATGACAAAAATACCTAATCACATATTCCTTTTAAACAGTTTTCTCCGTCATCTGTTTTAATGCAGTATATATTATTTATCCCATCTTTCTCAGTATACCCCCAACCCTGATGTCAGTCCTGTTTTACAACAGTGACATCATGCAGTATTTGTCCCTGTGTGACTGAGATATTTCACTCAGCATAATGTCCTCCAGAGTCAACCATTTTAAATAATAGTACATAAATTCCTTATTTTTCAATGCAACATAGTGTTCCATTGTGTGACTACCACAGCTTCCCTATCCATTCGTTTGTTGATGGGCACTTAGGTTGTTTCCAACTCCTTGCTATTGTGAACAAAGTCGTGATAAACATAGGTGTGTATATATCTGCTTGGATGTCAGTTATGGTCTCTTTGGGGTATATTCCCAGTAGTGGAATTGCTGGGTCAAATAGTATCTCTATTTGCAACTTTTTGAGAAAGCACCACACAGTGGCTTGCATAATTTTACACTCCCACCAACAGTGAATAAGGGTTCCAGTTTCTCCACAACCTCGCCTGCTTGCTGTTCTGTTAAATTTTTCTATTTTTACTGGAGTGAGATTATATCTTTTTGTTCTTAATGTTTGTAATTGGGGTGGGGGAATAGTCGTAATTGGCAACTACTTAGGCATATTGTGTACAGTCACATACTTGAGTCTCTATATAGGTCATTCCCACCTCCTCGGAGAGCACAGGGTCCTCTTTTCCTGATAATCTTGAACCAGCTTGAAATTACCACCCTGAAGCAGGAGTAACATCCATTTCCTAAACAACATGCCTCCAGGAACTCTATGAACTTAGATAATGTTGATAGTTGTCGATGGGCTTCATGCCTTTTGTTCACTATGCGTAGTGCTCAATGTGAAGGCAATCAACAGCAACAATTTCCAAAGAAAAGAATCCTGGTGGCAAGAGAATCCTAGTGGTAAGAAGCTGTTCTGCAGTCCTGAAGGCTTATGGTTCAAATCCAACAGCTGTTCCACAAGAGAAGGGTGGGGAAACTCCTCCTATGCAATTTACAGCCTCTGAAAATCTGCTGGAGGCTCAGCTATAAGTCAATTCCAACTTGACACAACAATATGTAATGTCACAATAACATCCGCAAAGAGAACTGGAGATAGGCACCATTCTTTCTGTAGCTACAGAACTGTGGACACTCCTCCAGTATTGATCTTGTTGCCATGTTTCTATCTCTCCATCTCAATTGGAAGCTTGTCCAGAGCAGAAACTAGATTTCTCACATCTTTATGTTTCTAGCGCTTTGTCCCACATCTGGCACCTCAAAAAATCTACTAGATAAATAAGTGAGTAAGGAAAAAAGGAGAATCTACTCCCCAAGTATCATTCAAGATACCACTTCTCGGCCTTGAGTTAGTGTGAATAGTACTGATACAATTTCCTAAGGCTTTTTTGTTACTCTTTTGATGAATAATCTCTTCCTGTACCTGTTGTCTTTATTCTCGATATAAAGGGAGGATACCTACTGGTTCGTTGACCCTCTTGCAGAAAATAGCAAGCAGGAAAACAGCTGCAATGGGTGGTCCCAGGTAACTGGTGATGGATTGGATGTAATCAAAGAGCTGCCCACTTTGTGCTGACTGTACAATGGGCACCCAGGCAATGCTGATGCCAATCAGGACCAAGATGAATAACCTGAAATCAAAATCAAAATTCCCACCATAAAGATTATTGAAAATAATTGTATATGAATATGTATTACTGAGTGACCATTTCTATACATATATACACACACACACACAAAGAAGTCATCAATCTTCACTTTTCTCATTGTCTAACATTTGGATTTGGGGAACACAAAACTGCAGAAATCTTTAGCTTGTTTTCTGATCTACAGTTTGATTGCTTGTCATTCCCCCTACAAATGTATTATTTAATTTCTTAGTATAGACAGAAAAAGAAAGAGACACATATAAATCCAGTTGCCATTGTCAATTCTGATGCATGATTATGCATAAATTTTAAGGACCACTTAGAAGTAAGTAGCAGCAGCCACCATAGCATTGAAGCCTCTTTCTGGAATCTCCCTGAAGGGAAGTCCTCTCAAAGGGCAGAGTGTCAAGTAGTGTATCTTAGTGTATGCTTTGCTTGAAAGGAGAATGTGGTGTCAGAAACCTTGATAATTGGCTTTCTAGCCCCTTCTAGGGCAATGGTTTCCAGCTTCTTTAATTACAGACACGTGATCTGACAAATCATCAACAGTTGTGGGACCAATATAAGAGAGTGCTCTCCACACTGTGGGGGGTGTGAAAACATCAACACAGAAGTGGCAGGGTGACTGTATTAAGTTAGCCCAAGTCTGCTGGAGGATAAAAAGCTGTGTAGACTGAGAAATCATATATGGTGAACTAAGCATCCAGCTGCATCCAGCCTGGCCCATTACTCACCAGTTTCTACAAAACCAGCCTACATATCTACAGTTATGTGAGTCATTACCCTGATGGGGATCTGAGTCTCTGGCAGGCCTTCCAATAAATCACCAAACCCAAGGGCCATAGAGGAACTGGGAAAATTAACCACCATATGGAGCTGTTAATGTTAGAAATTATGGACTTACACAACTAGTTAAGCATTTGGAAATATGTTGCCTTGAGACTTCTTATAATCTGCTATTAATCTTAGCAGGATGAATAATAAAGACAGAAATAGCCAGCTGTACTACTGTATACTGATTTACAGACTGTGGACAATGGATTGGCTAGATGGTCAAGGACTTGGAAAAAAAAACATGATTGGAAAATTGGTGTCAAGAGGGTATATAGATATTCAACTCTGAATTGGTCAAAGAAGTGAAGATATTTGGGCCACATATGAAAGCTCATCCAAAAAATGACCAGGAAGGAGGTTTTTTTCCAAGCCTCTCCTGTCATAATCAGTGGGCTCATGGTCAAAGTGGCCATGGGGATAAGGATGAAAACTCTGTTTCTCTGAAGAGCCTAGCCTATGACACTGTGGGTAACAGGGCAAACAGTTGTTGTTGTTGTTCTTTTAGGTGCCACTGAGCAAACAGTAGGTACTCAGTAAGTGATAAAAAATGACAGCAGTATTTTCTTCTTCCTTATAATAAATTTAACAATACAAACCAGGAAAAGTGTAGAAAATAACAATCTAGACACAAAGAAACACTATCAAGTATTTGATATTTGAGGCATTCTGTCCTTGACTTTCACTTCAAGTTCTAACAAGTTTGGAAGGTCTTGTTATAAGCTCCTATAACTAATGCTTTTTATTTCATTAGAAACAATGCTGTGGATGGCAAAGTTTAACAGGATAGCAAGTCATCAATGTTGGAGAAGATGTGGAGAGATAAGAACTCTTATACATTGTTGGCGGGATTGTAAAATGGCACAACCACTCTGGAAGGCAGTTCAGTGTTTCCTCAGAAAGCTGAACATAGAAATTCCATACAATCCAGCTATCCCACCGCTTAAAATATACCCCAAGAGAATGAGAACTGAGGCACAAATGGAGACTTGTCCACCAATGTTCATAGCAGCATTATTCACCATCACAAGAACATGGAAATAGCCCAAATGTCCAACCACAATCAAGTGGATAGAGAAATTACAGAACATTCACTTAATGGAATACTATGCAGCACACAGGA
>NW_006399901.1:3498495-3500031 GCF_000299155.1 Elephantulus edwardii | reverse complement strand
AATTTTATTTAAATAAAAAAATTAAAACACACACAAAAAAGAAACAATGCTTACCCAAATTTAAGACAAAAAAAAACACCTTAAGCTAAGTTTTACAATACAGGATTGTGCTTACATATTTCTCCCTTTGGAATGCCTTTTGCACTGTCCCTCAGTTACCAAATCCTATCTATCATTTTAGACTCAACTCAGGTTCTTCCTTTCTCAGAAGTCATTCTCCTGGCTTGTAGCCTATGGCCTGGTGTACTCACTTATCCTTCCCTGAGCCCTGAGCCCTGAGCTCTGAGCCCTGAACCCTGAACCCTGATCACTTACAGGCCTCAGAGTTGAGTGTAGAACTGTTTCATGTAACTGAAAGTTTGTCTGGGGAGAAACCCCAGGGAAGCAGTCACAAAATGCCCAGAAAGTCAAGCTCCAACATAATCTCGATGCCATGATCTCTAGACCCAAGCAGAGCAGACTGTGGCCTGAGTAGACGTCTCCTGGCCACCAAGTAGCCTGTTGCCTGGTCTATTCTTTTCTTCCTTCCCCTTAGACTCAGGGGAAACTCATCTACCTCAAAGAGTTGAGATGTAGGGTCTGGGTCTCAAAAAAAAAATTAAAAAAATAAGGCTAATATAGAGGACTGATAGCTGAGTATGGGACAGCATCAAAGATTTTCTGGACAGGAACTCAGTCTCCAACAGAGTGTAGTCTTGACTCTGCCACTATTTGTTCCATGAACTTAAACAAGACCTTTCTCTGGACTTCATTTTGTCAGTCAATACCTTAGGGGTTAGGTTCGATGACCTCTGATATCTCTTCTAACTCTAGAGAGACAACTGGGTGATCTCCACCTTAAAGATACTCTTGTTATACCAGTCACCTGCCAAGCTCCTGCAGGCTGACGAATAGCACTACCAAGGTTTCCTGACCATTCAAACTTCTTTTAGGACAGGGCAAGGGAAGCAGCATTTACCTTCCTGCAATCATGAGTTCCTTCTCAGATGCCCTTTTCCGGATCTTGGTGTAGATGTCCATGGTGAAGAGGGTGCTGGCGCTGTTGAAGATGGAGGTCAGGGAGCTCATGAGAGAGGCCAACATGACCGACAGCATCAGGCCTCGCAGTCCTGGGGAAAACAGAAATCAGAGTGGCACACACAGCACCTCTGCTCTTTTGTAGTGGGAATCTCTAAAAGCTTCTCAGAACATGCCATGTTCTGCAACTTATCTCCAAAAAAAACCGTAAGAGTTTGAGAGGATGGAATGGATTGTAGCTTTAAATTATTTTCATAGCTCACAGCAGCCAACCAAGAACTGTAGACAAATATAAATGAAGTAAGTACTTTTGCAACTAAATGATGATGCTAAGTGCAAGTGTCCATCTCACAGGATGTGTAGAGAACTCCTAACCAACATAGTCATAATATCGCAAAAAGAGATTAAACTAAGAATCAAAAGTTGGGGAGCTCTGGTGGCCTAGTGGCAAGAAGCTGCAACTACAATCCCAGAGGTGCACGGTTCGAATCCACCAGATGCTCTGCCGGGGAAGGAGGG
>NW_006399901.1:3486975-3498395 GCF_000299155.1 Elephantulus edwardii | reverse complement strand
GATTTCTTGATATGTTAAATGTTAACATACTCTTGATATGTCACGCAACTGCCCAAGTCAGAGTAAGGCACCATAATTTTTGGTTTTCTCCACAATGCCAACCTCACTGTCATGTCAAGGATAGTATATGCTTCTGCCTCTCATGTCAAGGAGAGTATAAAGTTGACTAGACGGTCACATAAACAAAAGGACTACCATCTGATCATATATAATTTCAGGAGTAAAAAAGTAACTTTAAGTCAATTATCCATCTGATAAGTTCTTTCCATGACATTTTTTCTACCCAAACCCTCTAACCACAGAAAATCCACCATCCCAGAGGGATACTGTTCCCTCTTGGACAATACTTACTAGTCTGAAATATTTCTGTCCTCAAATACAGCCTTTGGATATCCACTGTATCCATGAAGAACAAGTCTAATTCTTCACAGGTTTGAAGGCAACAAAAATCCGAACTATCTCTTATCCAAGCTAAACATTCTTTAGTTTCTTGCAAGGTTTCTGTACAGTTAAGTTTGAGGAAACGAAATACATAGAAAAATCCAATACATCACGTTACTTCTGACTCACAGGGAGTTAGAATTCATTGGGTTTCCAAGACTGCAAATCTTTAAATGAGGAGACTGCTCATCTTCCTCTCAAACAGCAGTTGATGGATTCAAATTGTCAGTCTTTCAGTCAACAACACAACACATTATGCACTATGCCACCAGAGCTCCCTGGAGGCTTTGTTCCTGGGTGGGTCCATTCAATCTGTATCTTGAACAGATTATTTGAGAAGCTGGACTATATGATGAAGAATGTGGCATCAGGATTGGAGGAAGACTCGTCAACAACCTATGATATGCAAATAATATAACCTCTCTTGTAAAACAAAACAAAACAAAAAACCAGAGAAGATTTGAAGAACTTATTGATGAAGGCCCTAGTCTTCACCTCAACACCAAGAAAACAAAAGTCCTCACAACTAGACCATGATAAAGGAAGAGAAGGTTGTCAATGATTTCATTTTATTTGGCTCCACAATCAACACCCAAGGTAGCAACAGCCAATAGATCAAATAATGTATTGCACTGGGTAATTCTGCTGCAAATTATCTCCTTGAGGTGCTAAAGAGCAGGGATTTAACTTTAAAGACTGAAGTGTGCCTGCTCAAGTCATGCTATTAACAATTGCTTCATATGTATGTGCAAGTTGGAAAACTGGTAAGAAAGATCAAAGAAGAATTGATGCCTTTGAATTGTAGTGTTGGCAAAGAATATTGAATATATCATGGACTAGCAAAGAATTTTTAAAAATTGTCTTGGAAGAAGTATTTCAAGAGTGCTCCTTGTTTTGTTGTTGTATGTTGTTATTTAAGACTTATAGTGACCCTATGTACAACACCTCTGAACCCTGCTTGATCCTTAACCAACCTATGGTCTCTGACACACCTACCTTCATGACCCCAGTCCTTGAATCAATCCATCTCATTGAGGGTCTTCCTTTCTTGCCCTGTCCCTCCTTTATACCAAGAATGATGACCCTCTCCAAGGACGGGTCCCTCCTTGCCACGTGCCCAAAGTATGTCAAAGATTCAGAATCCTTGTCTCCAAGGAGCAGCCTGGTTTCACCCTCTCCATGGCAAATCTGTTTGTTCTCCTAGCAGTCCATGGCATATTCAATACTATTCTCCAGCACCACAATTCAGTTCTTCTTCTGTCATCCCTACTCATTTTCCAGCTTTCTGGTGCACAGAAAGTAATTGCAAAGACCATGGCTTGAACCAGATGAAACCTTAGTCTCCAGACTGACATTGTTGCTCTTCAGTACTCTGGAGAAGTCCCTGACAGTAGACTTATCCAATTCATCTCTTGATTTCCTGACTGCTGATACCAAGAGTGTTGACTGTGGAGCCAACCAAACTGAAGCTGTTAATAATCTTAATCTCTTTCCTGTCTATCCTGATATTGCTAATTGGCCCAATGGGGAGATTGTTTTCTTGTTGTTGAGCTTCAATCCATAGTTAAGGCTGCAGTCCTTGACTTTCTGCAGAAAATGCCCCAGACCCTCCCCCTACTTGGAAACAAGGAGAGTGAGATTTTGTGTTTCACACTTTGGGCATGGTATAAGGAGAGTTCGGGCCCTGGAGAAGGACATCATTTTGGGAAAAGTAAAGGATAAGGAAAAAGAAGACCCTCACGGAGATGGATTTGCACCATGACTGCAACAATTGATGTAAACACAGAAGATAGGCTGAGTATGGCACAGGATAAAACAGGGGTGATTTTGTGGTACACAGGGACATTATGAGTCAGTCACCTAACAACAACACAGAACTTATCTCTCCATTAAATTTCAGCTTATTAGGTTTAGTTCAAAATTTTTGTCTCTTGAAGTTATTTTGGAATATGACCTGGTGGACTGGTGGCAAGAAGCTGCGCCACATCCCAAAGCCATGTGGTTCAAGTTCACAAGCAGCTCTGCAGGAGAAAGATGAACAGTCTCCTCCCATGCAACTGCCTGCCTCTGAAAACCCACCAGAGGGTCAGCTTTGGGTCAGGTCCAACTCAATGATACGCAACAACAACACCATGAGTCTATTATTTCTCTTGACTTTTCATCTATCAATAATTTTACCATTTCATTTATGTCCTTACAAGATGTATATTGAAGACTACTTATTCCAATTTGTGATTTTTTTAGGAGCTATTGGTAACAGAGATCAGAAAGCTCAAGGATCTTCCTAGATTTTTATAATATGGGACCACAGACTCCGGGAACTATATCAAGGGTCTGTATATGAAGAGTGTTTATTGTCACTTTTATTTATCTGTGTCTATAATTGAGGTTAATTTCAAGAAGTCAGTAGAGGCACTGCTCAGGATAAGGACCCCCTGTCCTGTCTCTAAATGATACATAGCAACATGATAATTGGTTTACTTCTTCTGGAGGAAGGGAACACGAAAGGAAACAAAAACAGTCACACCAGCTGTTAGAACCAATTAGCATCACTTAACAGCACATCTGGCAAGAATCAAAAGTTCTGCACCAGGAAATGATGTGTTTTTGTGGGAATCCAAGGGGATCAAAGCAACAACCAATCCCAAAGGACCACGGTGGGACTAAGCTATGACTAGTCTCAGGAGACTTCTAGTTTAGAATAAGGAGACTTCTACGGTGTCTCTCTGGAGACTAAGGTGCGCCTGATACAGGCCATGGTTTTTGCAATCACTTGTTATGCATCAGAGAGTTGGTAAATGACTAGGGAGGATAGAAGGAGAATTAACGCCTTTGAGCTGTGGTGCTGGAGAAGAGTATTGAATGTACCATGGACTGCCAAGAAAACAAACAGATTCATCCTGGAGAGGGTTAAACCAGGCTACTCCTTGGAGGCAAGGATTCTGGGGCTTCGTCTGACATACTTTGGACATGATGTAAGGAGAGACAGGTCTTTAGAGAAGGACATCACGCTGGGTAGAGTGGAGGGACAGCAGGAGGGGAAGACCCTCTATGAGGTGGACTGATTCAGTGACTGGGGTAATCAGGATGGGTGTGTCAGAGGCAGTGCGATTGGCACAGGAGAGAGCAGGGTTTAGGGCTGTTGTACATAGGGTCGCTATGAGTCGCAAACGACTCGACGGCACATAACAACAACAACAAGTTTAGAAGAAGACAAAATCTGGAAGGTCTCTGTGGCCTACTCCCAAACCAGGAGGGGCTTTCTGTCCACCTTTCCATAATGACAGTCACAGGGGAACCACCCATTCATGGAGCCTTTCTAGTTTCCCTGCCAGCTCTGAAGATGTTCTGAGATCTACTATCTTTAGCCCATTTTAGGCACTTTAGTAAGTAGCAACTGGCATCTTAGAAGCTTAGAAACAGCTGTCTAAGGCACAACTATTAGTCTCTGGCTGTCTGGAACAAAGAAATGGGGGGAAAAGCAAAGGTACGTAGAAAGAATGAGTTCAGAAATTTAATAACTTCACATACTTCAACCTCCATAAGACCAGAAAGATTAAATGGTGCCTAGCTATGATGGCTGAACATTCTAAAAGGGGGTCACAGAAGGTCCTGGGTAGAGTAGGTGAAAATGTGGAACAGAAATAAAAAATCTAAAAATGGCAGGACTCCGAAGACTATGGCCCTTAATCACTCTTTGTTGTTGTTGGGTATTTTGGAGTCAGAATAGACCCATAGCTGACCCTCCAGCAAGCTTTCACTGGAGGATATTGCCCATCTTTCTCCCACAAAGCAGCTGGTGGATTTGAACCAAGTGCCTTTAGGACTGCAGTACAGATTCTTCCCTGTAGGCCAGCAGTGCTCCCTTAGACTTTAGAATAAAATTAAACCCTATGGTTCAACTTCATCAAAACAACAGACTACCAGGGAAGCAGTTACTCCTGAGAATACTCAACAATGTAAAGCCTAAAAGGCAGTATTTGTCCAGGAATAAAGCTCAGAAACAGGAAGCACAGAAGAATGAATAAAAATGAGATTCTTAGAAAGGAAGTGAAGAGAGTGAACTTATATTCTAAGAATTGCAATTGCTATAAAACAAAATATGTATGAAGGGGTGAGTGGAAAAAGCAATTAACTTAATACATTTCACCCAATTTACAATGAAAACAAAAAAGAAGTTGGTCTATAGGACTTCAAGTCCTGATTCTGTCATCTGTTCAGAGTAACTTCACCAGTTCACTGCTAAATGAGACTGAACTCTCACCTCTATACCAAACTATGGTTGAATTCTCAGTAATTTATTTACTTATCAAATATTTGCTGAGCACAGTGACCCAGACAAAAAAAATAATGACATCGCACACTTGGATTATGAATATAGAAAGAAACAAACCAAAGAGTATAATATCACAGAATTCAAAGAATGAAAGTAACTCAAGAACAAGTGATCAATAATGCTGAATGCTCCTGAGAGGTCAAGCAGGTGACAAATGAAAAATACTATTTGAAAGAACACAGAGAGGTCACTAATGAATTCAGTGTTCACAGATGCCTGGTAACTGCAGGACAGGGAATAGCATTGGTACATGTAAACACGGCTCTTCGGCCTTCACAAATCTTTGTACCACAAATCTTTTTTAGAGTGAGTTACTCACTCTAGCACAGTGCTCAGAGCTACTTACCTTATCCCAAGTCGGCTAATGGACAAAGATAAACCTGACTAATAAAGGTCATTGTAATCCAAGCTAGCACTCTGGAAAGGCCATTGTGACACTTGGTAATTGCAATCTTAATTACTAAACAGCCTGGCTCTGTGGAATGGTTAACTATTACTCCCATTTTTAAATGGAAATGGAAATTTAAATGCAAATGGTTTGCACAAGGTCATGCCTCAAGTGTGTGGTTAAAAACAAAACAAAAGCCTTTCCAACATCTTCAATTCTAGCCTGGAGCAGAGTCAAGCAAGCAAGGTGGGAGACATACAGTTGCTGTTGGGTCTTAGAAAAGTTATTTTTCTTCTGTGACCTTCAATTTCCCCCCTACCGCAAAGTGAAGGTATTTGACTAGATAGATAGTCTTTCACTTCAGTAATAAAATTACATAAGCTTGTTCGGAATCTTCCTAATATCTTTGCAATTTTTATTTTTGCTTTTTTTTTAATGTTCTGAGATCCTCTAAGCTAACCAGACTTGTTGCTTTTGACCCAAAATTATTAGATTTTTCTTTCACATGAATCATTAACACCAGTTCATATGTGGCTCCCAAAACTGTCATTGTTCTGAACACTTGTTAAAAGGTTAAATAATCAGGCCCTGAAATAACTCATTTCTTATGACAAGCCTCTCCCTTGAATCCGTCAGCCTCTTGTTGTTATTGTGCACCTTGGATCCAGATCCGACTCACAGCTGACCCTCCAGCGGCTTTTCAGAGGCAGCGTATTCGCCCGAGAGGGGCTTGCTCATCTTTCTCCTGCAGAGGAGCTGGTGTATTTGAACCACGTGTTTTGGGGCTGGCAGCACAGCTCCTTCCCACAAAGCCACAAATTCTTCAAGCTTCCTCATTCTGAGTTTAAACCTTTCCTTTCTTATTTCTTCACATATTTTCTTTGAACAGCCTAGAAGTAACTCATTCCCTTGGACTCAAAACTCTTAACTCTTTATGTCAGTATCTGTTTAAGTGCTTTGAAATTCCTTCTAGGCCTGCATGAAAGGTCATAGTTTTGCCCTTTCAAGCCCAATTGTTCTCACAGAACCCAACCAAGTCATACATCTTGTTTCCCAATTACATAAACTTGTTCTGAATCTTACTGTTCAAAAACTGGTGACACCAGAATGAGGCTTTCTTTACCTACCGTCCCCCTCAATCCCAGTTAACAGTTTGCCACAGAAAGCCCACAGGAGTTGACCCAATTGACCTCCCAAAGTATAGACCCCTTCAGCAAGGACTGTCTCTTACCATTAGGCATGAGCTCCACCACTAAGGTTGGGTAGGCGATGTTGGTACAGCCAACCTTGGTGCCACAATATTTCTCACATTCTGAGGGGATGACACAGGCAATTTTTTCTGAGGAGACACAAAAAGCCATGTTAGCAAAGAGACACAGGGCTAATATAGACAAAATTTAGCTTCTTAAAATATAGTTCAAATTAGATACTCTGTTCAAGGACCTGAAATGGTTTCACAGAAGGTACAGCCCTCAGCTGAAAACTTTCATGTCATTATTAGGCCCAGACCAAGGCCAAGGGGGAGAATAAAGAATTCAAAGAATACCAAACGTCAACAAAAGGAGTGTTCACTCGCTCACCTGACTGAATAATAAACCACAACAGAATGTCCCTTCCTTCCTTCCCTCTTATATAAAAACCCTCTTAAAGACATCCTAAGCATGACTTCCTTGTTCTCCATTTTGAGACCAAGGAACCTGGTCCACGAGCTCCCTTAATAAAGCTGCTTTAAACTTTCTTTCTTGATCTCTGGTCCCTTCCTTGAGTCCAAAGCCTTACATCCAGTGCAAAGTCCTAACATCTGGTGCCCAAAACCCAGGAGAGGAGTCAAAGCATGTTGTGCCTCTACCCTCTTTCAGGGTGAGTGTGGCACCCTTCACTCTCTTGAACCTACGAGCTCGCACAGTGTCAAAACGTCAAACATAACATAAGGTCCTGCTTCTCTCCTCTTCTCCCATTCTGTGTGTGTGTGTCTGCTGATAGGATAACTTGGGTGATTATAAAGAGACTCCATGGCTGATGCTACTCGCAAGCCACGGAGTTTGACTGGGTCCCCACCTATAGTTCCATGGTGTTGTCATCTGGCTTAGTGATGATTTGGAGGATCCCCTAGGGACTCAAACTGAGCCTAGAGTTTGTATGGATATGCCTATGCTGACATACACAAACTGGAAAACAACCCCTTGGCCAACTGACTGGAAGAGATCTGTATTTGTTCCCATTCCAAAGAAATGACCCAACCAAGTGTGGAAACTATAGAACAATATCATTGATTTCACATGCAAGCAAGATTCTGCTGAAGATTATCCAAAAACAACTGGAACAGCATATCAGCAGAGAATTGCCCGAAGTCCAGGCTGGGTTTAGAAGGGATGTGTGCAGAGAAGATCAGAATGGTGTGCAGGCAGACAAAAGCAATTTCCTTTTATAGGGGTTGTTATGGAGATTTAGGAGGGTTGGTAATTTACTCAGGAATTTGGGGGCAGAAGTCCTGTCATTAGGTAATAAGAAAATAGATAGATAGATAGATAGATAGATAGATACATACATACATACATACATACATAAATACACACATACATACATACATACATAAATACGTAAATACGTAAATACATAAATAAATAAATGTAATCAGGCTCCAGCCTTATCAGAATCTACTCATCCAGTTACCTTAACAGGCATTATCAGTTTTCTTCCAGGAACGGTCAGGCCTGGAGGTCAGGCCTATGGGAACTGCAACATTCTTTTTCCATTTCATAATGATTTGTAGTTCCTAAGGTTGAGATTTACAAGTAGGATTGACAGCTCAGACAGCTGAGTGGCCCATTTAAGATGTGGGGTATCTGAGTTAGAGATGATACAAATGTCTTGGGAGGTGAATGTCATGTGTGCTAGATGGTGGAAGAATGTGGCAGTCCCCCCAGATCTGATCACTCCTTGAGAAATATGATAACATTTAAGGCCACCAGATCAAAGACCAGACCAGACAATAGATCTTGATAAGGCTCCAGGCCTGATCACAAAACCCCACACCTAAGTTAATTAACAGCCCCAAATTCTGAGAAAAATATCATCTTCCCTAGTTCTCCCTAAAAAACCCTATAAAAGGAAACTGTCCTTGACTGCCATTTTGACCATTTTGACTGTCATTTTGACCTTCTCCTTGTGTGGTCAGGTCACTCTCAGACCACACAATAAAGGCTTGTTCATTTCTTGGGACCATCTTCTTTCTTTCTTTCTTGCCCTCAACTCTTTTTCAATCTAACACTAGAGACTAGGGGAACCACTAGTTCTGCCACTGAGCAGAATTCTAATTTATGATGACTGCTGGGGGGGGGGTGCCAGAATACAATCATATTCCATAAGGTTTATAATGAATTCTCTCTCTCTCTCTCTCCCTTTCCCCCTCTCCCTCTCCCTCTCCCTCTCCCTCTCTCTGTCTCTCATCTGTCTCTTTTTATGCAATCACAATGTCTTTCTTTTAAATTCACCGGCAGCTCTTCAGGAGAAAGATGGGTGACTCTCCTCCTGTGTGATTTATAGCCTTAGAAATGCAATGAAAGGGCAGCTCTGAATCAGTATCAACTCAGTAACAATGAGTTTATAGTTACACCTCTTTTAGAACGGCCCCATACAGCAATAGCTCAAATATTTTAAAAATAAATATTCTGTTCTTAGAAGAGCCCTGGTGCCACATCAATTACATGCTTGAATGCTAACAGACAGGTTGGTGGTTCAAACCCGCCTAGAACCCCACGGGAGAAAGGTGTGTCTGTCTGCTTCCAGACTTAAAATCAAAAACAAAAACCAAATCCATTGCCATTGTATCAATTTTGACTCAAGTGACCCTATAGGGGCAGAATAGAATTGCTCATGTAGTTTCCAAAATTGTCGTATTTTTCCAGAAGTGTACTTTCTTTCCAGAAGCTGGTGGTGGGTTTAAACCAACAGCCAACCCCACCCAGTCAGTGAGTGTGCCAACAGGACTCCTTTCAGTAAAGGAGAGAAAACAGGACTCAGCAGCAGGCTAGAAGGGTTCCTTGTGGGTCTTTTGACTTAAATGACATCTACAACACTACAGCCCAGGGGAAATTAAGCAACAATTAGGCAAACACTGGTTGGAAGAAGCAACTGCATAAAGGCTGACATCAAAGAATTTGAATAAAAAGGAGAAGTAATTATTTTTTTTCCATAGATTTCCTTTTATTGAATTTGTTACTGTTACAGAATTCTTGCATTGCCAAAACCATGCCTGAGAATTCAAAGAAAGAAATGGTACAATGGACAGCTTCATCTACCCATCACACAGTATTATAAAACTTGATTCATGTGCATTTTGAGAATGTCACAATCTTTAAAAAGTTTTATCAAGAGTTGGGATTTGAAATCTGCTTCAAGTCTTTAATTCCTAGTACACTATACCATTAAATAACACTTCCACACATTCATCTCCGTTCATTCCTTCATTATGTAACTCCCAGGAAGATTTTGCTGGAAGAGATGCATTCTTTCCAGGGAAAATTTGTGGCTCAATGACCAAGAGATTACTAGTTAAGGTTTTTGGTTCCCAAACAAAGTATTCCGTTTAACCAAGAATCTCTTGTTTCAATCAGTCAACCTCCCCTTGGCTCAGCTACTCACCTCAACACCTCAGAAAGCAGGTAGCCTGTCTGCTACCTCAAGTAATGGCAACACCCCAGGAATAGTTGTCAGGTCCTTTCAGGAGATTCTATAGATCTCCTCAGTGTTCAATTCCTGCATTGACACTTTTTATCTAGACTGAACTATTAAAAATCGCTCCCCAATCAGGATAGCTGTGCTCACCCACTTGCTTCACTCTTGCCAGTACCAAGTCTGCAACTCCAAAGGGATTTATCACAGAGAAACTCAGACTCTCCCCTTCGAGAAGTAATTAGTAACATTAGAAACAATGCAACACCAACAGGCCTCAAGCTCCGCGGGACACACCAAGAAAACAATAGTAAGGCAAGATGAGAAATAGTAGGAAGAGCAAGCTGAGCTCCAGGGCTTTCGCAGTGACTTGAAGGTGGAAAAACAAGAGAGAGTTCCCCCAGCTAGTTCCTTAGCAGGCATTACCTGTGTACAGGATGCGGCTGACCATTCCTGTCATCACCATGAGGAACATGGGGAGCAGCTTCAGGTACCCACATAGGATGCAGCCGGCCTTCACGTGAGACATGTTCTTGGCCGAGAGACAACGCTGTACAATGACCTGCCAAGACAAACCCAGTGAAGGAGAGGCCCTGACCAGGGGTCCCTGTCACTCCTCCTGCTACCCTGGGTCCCTGTCATACCTCCTGCTACCCCAGCCTCCCTGTCATATGCCCTTAGCCAGGTATTTCCATATCACCGTGGCTCAATGGCCCCTGAGCAATCGTGTTTTCTGTGGAGAGAGCTTGCCCACTCTGAGTTCCCAGGGTCAGTACCTGATCTGTGCACCAATACCACAGGGCAAGGATGGCCAGTCCAAAGATGAGCCCAGGCCATGGGATGTCTCCTGTGATAGGATCTCGGAAGATGTGGAAGGAGTCAGCCCTAGGCGTGTAGCATTTTTCCTCAATGGTGATGTTTCCATCAGAAATTACAGTTGGAATGGCTTTCATGTATTTATCCATGAAGGCTTCATAACCTCCCACTTCATGAAAAGCTGGAAAATATAATTAACAGGAAAATGAATCTTTAGAAACTCTGCAAGCTTCATACCACATACGAATTTGGCAAAGAGCTACAATAAATGTGAAAGACTAGGAGAAATGGACAAATTCTTGGAAATCACTACTTAAAGTAACACAGAGTAGAAAAATTTAGACTCAACTCTTGGTCCAGACAGCTTCACTGGTGAATTCTACCAAGCATACAGAGAAGAGCAAGAGCTAAAACCAATTCTTCTCACCTCAATGAGTAGATTATAGAATATCTATAGATTATCTATAGAATACCTATAGATTATAGGTTATAGTAGATTGTAGAATTCTACTCATTTCAATAATTAGAATATAGAAATAGATCGAATATTCCTGCATTCATTCTATGAAGCCAGTATAACCCTAATACCAAAGCCAGGCAAAGATATCACTAAAAAAATAAATTATAGACAAGTAAGGATAGTTAGAACTCTGGTGGCCTCATCATAAAAAGCTGCAGTGCCATATTTTAGGGCATTATTTTTATCGTAGGAGTATGCAATGAGGGTTGCAGAGTGGATTATATTTGGGGGTAGGGGGTGGGGTT
>NW_006399901.1:3446628-3486875 GCF_000299155.1 Elephantulus edwardii | reverse complement strand
ATCTCTGTAGATGTTCATTGAAATGAAAAATAAACAACCTAAATTAAAAAAAAAAAAAAGCTGCAGTGCCATCTCAAAGGCATGTGGTTCAAATCCACCATCTGATCTGTGGGGAAAGGTGGCAAGTCTCCTCTTGTGTGATTAAATTGCTTCTGAAAACTCACTCTAGAGTAAGCTATGGGTTAGTTTCAACTCAATGTTATACAACAACAACAATTATTTAAAAAAAAACAAAAAACACCTCTCTCCTAGTCTCATAAATTAATAAAGGCCATTTAACCTAAAAGTGTAGACAAGACATAATCTGAGATGAAAAGTATTGGAATATATGGAAAACTCACTACACTCTGCTTTAATTTTTTTAACCAGTTTGGAGATGGATAGAAGACTATGTCATCTTAGCCCAACACTGAGGAAATAATTCAGCCTGAAGCGTCTAAAGGTGAGGTGGGAACCCTGTAAACATCAAAGTCCCTCTCCATGCTCCTCTTTAGAAGGCAGGAGGCATCTGAATTGACTGGTCAGATCGGCAGCGAGTGACATTATTGGACTTGTTCTCTCTACCTCTGCATCATCTCCCTGAGGGCCCCTGGGTTGTGTGGTACAAATGGTCAACATGCCTAGCTCCTAATAGAAAGTTGGCTTTTCAAATCCACCTGCCTCAGAAGAGAGGTCTAAGAATAACTAACAATAATAACAATAGTTTGTATCCTAATCGATGTAACTCAGAGCATTAGGTAGAAATCTCAACTAAAATCACCAACTAGATGCTTTGATTTAGAATTAGATTGTCTGGCCCGAGAAGTATTTATGAGAATGCTATTATTGTTAGTTATTCTCAAGTTAATACTGACTCATGGACTGTGTTAAAAGTATGAAATCAAATATAGTTCTACAGTTTAAGATGGAATAGTATTAAGAACTTAGCACATTTTTTTATTATACTATTTTATTTACAAAATTCAAATATTGTTTTCCAAAACACATTCTTCCAATTTCCCTCATCTTTCAACCCATCAAATTGCACAACTCCACGATAAATTTCCCCTCCCCCTGCACATCCTCATCCCTCTGCTTCCACCCTCCCCCTACCCGCCTTAGATCCTTATACTTCTTCTACTTTTGATTTTTGTGTTTCAATAATCCCATTGAATAATACAATAATTCCATTGTTCAGGTATTCTTACTTTGGTTTTTTATTAAATAAAACATTTTCATTATAAAAAAAGAAGAGAGGTATGATGGTCTACTTCAGAACAATTGTTATTAGGTGTCATTGAGTCAACTACGACTCGTGGTGACATTTTGAACAACAGTTATCATTGTTATGTGCCATCAAGTCACCTGTGACTCACAATAGCCCTAAACCCTGCTTTATCCGGTACCAATCTCATTGTCTTTGACATACCTACTCTCATTGCTCTAGTCACTGAATCAATGCATCTCATCGAGGATCTTCCTCTCTTGTACTGTCCCTCCGTCCTCCCAAGCATGATGTCCCTCTCCAAGGACTGATCCTGCCTTGCAATATGTCCAAAGTGTGTCAGATAAAGCATCAAAATCCTTGCCTCCAAGGAAGAGATTGGCTTCACCCTCTCCAGGACAAACTTGTTTGTTCTCCTAGCAGTCCATAGTATATTCAATACTCTTCTCCAGCACCACAGCTCAAAGGCATCAATTCTCCTTCTATCACCCCTAGTTATTGTCCAGCTTTCTGATGCACAGCAAGTAATTGCAAAGACTATGGCTTGTATCAGGCGCACCCTAGTCTCTATACATCGTTGCTCTTCAGTACTTAGGAGAGGTCTCTGACAGCAGGCTTTCCCCAGTGCAATTGAACAACAGATTAGCCATTGAAAACCCAGTGTAGTCCATGTTCTACTGTGCATGGACTCTAAGGTAAATGCTTGTTTGGGCTTTTGCTTGCTTACTTTTTCTAACTCCACCTCCTCAACCTGCTCCAGCCTCACTTACCAAAACCAGTCAGGATAATAGACCCCACCAACATAATTGCCGTCTGCAAGGTGTCAGTGTAAATCACAGCTGCCAGGCCCCCTAAGGAGAAGAGAAGACAATGAAGTCATCTGCCCCAGCATTGAAGGTAACCCATCTTCCTGCTTCCTCTCCCCATCCTCGGGACTTCTACCTCCACATACCTTCTGAGCACACTCCCGTAGCCACCCTCAGGCATCCCTCCTTGACTAAGTTACAGGGCTTTGTCATTCAATGTCACTTTTCACCAATAATGTTGGGAGGTCTTGGGAAAAGGAGACTGGATCTCTCAATTTGATGGAGAAGAGCCTAGGTGACCCATTTGTTCATTTAATTTTTTTAATTATGGTAAATATATACAACAATGTTGTTGTTGTTGTTGTTGTTGTTATGTGCCGTCGAGTCGCCTGCGACTCATAGCGACCAAAGCATTTGTAATTTCAACCATGTTATATGTAAAACTCACTGACATTAATTATACTTCCCAAACTGAAGTCATCATCACCACCACCACCCTTTTCTAAATGTCTCATGCCTTTAATAGAAATTCAAAGTTTGCTAAACACTAGCTCCCCATTTCTCTTTCCATTCCACCTCTAGAGACCACTGGTAATCTTTGGTCTCTATGCATTGTCCTGTTTTAGGTATATGAGTAAGACAATAAAGTCTTTCTTTCACTTGGCATTATGTTTTCAAAGATGATTCATGTCACAGATGTATCAAAACGTCATTTCTCTCTGTGGGTGAATGCTATTTCCTCGTATATTTAAACCACATTTCTTCTTCTCCTCATCTATTGATAGACACTTGGGTTTTTGCCATCTTTTGGCTATTGTGAATAATGCTTCCCCAAACAGCAGTATACAAGTATCTGTCTGTGTCTCTGCTTTCAAGTCTGTGGAAGTTCATACCTAGGAATCATGTAGTATGTTGTCATTGTTGTTGTTATGTGCCATCAAATTGGAACTGACTCATCGCTGACCCTCCAGTGGGTTTTTGAAGGTTATAAATTACATGGGAGGAGATTGTCCATTTTTATCCCTTGGAGCAGCTGGTGGGCTCAAACCACCTGCCTTTGGGTTGGCAGCATAACTTCTTTCCCATTAGGCCACAAGAGTTTTCTTTGTACAGAATATATCTAGGTGTATATCTAGTCATATAGTGTATACATAAATGGATACCTAAGAGTTATATTGATGGATCATATCACAGTTCTAGGAGAAATGATGGTGCAATTGGTTAAATGTAGGGCTGTGAGACAAAAGATTAGTGGGTCAAATCCAGCAGCTGCTTCAGCCCCAGGAACTCTGTGAGCCAGTTCTACTCTGTCCAATATGGTCAAGGTGAATTAGAATCAACAGCGGTGAGGGAGTCTCTTTGGTTATAGTAGCTCTAGAAGACTCTGAGTGGCACAAATTGTTAAGAACTTGACTATTAACCAAAAGATTAGCTGTTTGAATCCACCCAGAGACTCCTCAGCAGACAGGTGTGGTGATCTGCTTCTGAAGGGTCGTAGCCAACACTACTGAGCAGATGTACTCTACAGACATCAGGGTCATCAAGGGGCAGAATCAGCTCAATGACAACTAACAACAACATAGTAGTGTTGTTCAGCTGTTTGAATGAGGTGACTCTTAAAACAAGAGATGGCTTAAAGGAGGTAGGTGTTGTTCCATGGTGAGAAGAATTTTTCTACAAATAAGGGCAAGGAAGAGTTGATTGGTATCTTTCAAAGGGCTACTTCAGGTCATCTAAGAACTTCTGTCAATGAGAAGAGGAACACAGAAATGGGGCTCTAGCTGAATAGCAAGGTCCATGGCTGACCACGCTCCCTAACAGGGTAGAAGAAAGTAGCACTCTTACAAAGATGTCCCAGATGAACTGTTGTTATTGTTTCTGCTTACTTATTTTGTCACTTCCTTTGGTCACCTTTTGAGTCTTCTTCTAAAATCTCTTTCTGCATATAATTTTCTCCTCTCCTCCTTCCCCACAGTAGCTCCTATTATTCCCTGTCCTGTCTTAACCCCACAGCCTTTGTCTGCTTTCCAAGGGGTCTATCGTTCAAGGTAAACTCATTGCCATTGAGTCAGTTCTGACTCAAAGCAATCCTATTAGACAGCTGCCCTGTAGGGTTTCCAAAGATGTGTGTCTTTATAGAAACAGACTATCACATCTTTCTCCCATGGGGCAGCTCAGTAACTGCCAACCTTTCAGTTAACAGATGAAAGCTTGATTACTGCACCACTGGGGGGTCTAAAGTGATTATCATATGATCTCATCTGAAATATCAACTCTTATCATCCCACCTCCACTTCCTCCCTGTGACCATCCTCCTGCAGTTAA
Organism: Elephantulus edwardii; assembly: GCF_000299155.1. Classification (NCBI taxonomy): domain Eukaryota; kingdom Metazoa; phylum Chordata; class Mammalia; order Macroscelidea; family Macroscelididae; genus Elephantulus; species Elephantulus edwardii. The sequence goes on along the minus strand of NW_006399901.1, from coordinate 3,482,540 downwards.
GTTGACCTGCTTTCTCACCCTACTATGTGCCTCATTCCATACTCATTCTACCCCCCGCCCCTTTCCTCCATTTATGCTATTCCTTGAATCCGGCACTTCTTGACATGCCCTCCCCTACCTGATGTAAGAAACCTGAATGAATGACATGGAAGTTTTCTGGCACCATTCATACAATTTGTGGGGTCTGTGAGTTGGGGTCAAGTGTTGCAGACTGAGGGTCCCAAAGAATAGAATAATTTTATAATAAAGAGACAACCAACCAGGAATGAGATAGAGCAGAGAGCGTAAAACAGGGGGTCAGCAGTTCTTGACTGAAGACCTCGAGCCATGCTTCTCTGAGTATTTATATAGAATCACAAGGAAGTACAAAACAAAGGATAATGGTGAAATCTTTTACAGATAAGGCCAAGTTCCTCTTTATGTTAATCTCAAGAGGGAGGGATTCATTTGATAAAACCTAAAAACAATGTTGACTCCTAAGGAATGCCCCAGTGTCACAAGTTGACCTCCTAAGAAATGCCCCAGTGTCACAAGGTGACCTTCAGCTTGTATTAAGCCCCCCTCATTTCCCGATACAACATTTGGTCTACTATTATTAAATTTGATATTCGGCTTCCCTCAGTCAAGCAAATATTTCACTCTCAAATGTCTCTTGGCTGTATATCTCTCCTCCTTGAGGAAAATTCATGTCATCTTCATTCTTTTATCTTATACAATTTCCAAGCCTGAGCTGGACCCACATAGCAGGATCCATTAAATTGAACTTACCTGTGATAGTATAAATAGCAGTGATCAGCAATAAGAGAAAGATAGCCAGGTATAGATCCAAGCCCAAAGCCATATTGATGAATATGGCACCAGAGAATATGTCTGCCTAGAAAGGAAAAGAGAGTCTGAGTTAGGAAGGGGAGATGCCAGCTGCCTAAGGTTTATGTCCAGTGTCTGAGCTACAAGCCCAGGAAGGCAGCTGCGGAAGGTCTAGGAGAAATCTCATGACTTGGTGGGTGGGTGCATCCATGCCTACAATTTTCAGGGGCTCGTGATTGACCAACCCTCTTTCTCTTTGGTTGAAATAACACCATTGGAGTTTCTAATTCCACAATTAGAGGGTTGGCAAAAGGGAAGAAGACCCTCAATGAGATGGATTGACACAATGATTACCATCATAGGCTTGGTAATGGTGGAGATTGTGAAAGTGATGTAGGACATGGCAAAATTTCAATCTGTGGTTCATATGGTCACTGAGTCTTAGTCAACTCCATGGCACCCAACAACAACATATTTATCCCACAGGATGACCTTTCCTAATGATTTGATATCATGTTTGCTAAAGCTGTGTGTCAACCATGGATTGATACAATGGCTGCAATACTGGACTTTCTATCAATGGTCACAAAGATGGTGCCAGGTCAGGCAATAGTTCATCCTGTTATACATAAGGTTGCCGCAAGTCAGAGGTGATTCAACTTATCTAAAAACAATATATTCTTCCACAGCTATAGACATGGATATGTGAAGGGGAGAGTAATATGCTATTCCTGAATTTCTTGAGGGGTCAAGAAAGGATTCATGGTCAATAAAGTCTGTGGAATGCTGGTTTAAACTGAATTATAGCAATTGCAGTACAACATAACTTCTCTGTCTTTAGTACATGTCATGGACGGTGAATCCTAGGAGGGGAATGTGGTATGCGATGTTTCAAAAACACATTTAACCTTAGCACTTTTTTTTAACCAATGAACTGTAATACCTAAAGTTCCTCAAAAACCCACCCTGTGAACTGTTGCCCTAAGTTGCTAGCCATCATTTACACCTCATTGATCACTGGTTTATCAGACCTATTTTCTAAAGCAAATTGGGAGTGTACAATTGAACCCCTAGCATCCCTGAGTGGACAGAAACTTCACCAATATTATAGTTTGATCTTCAAGGCCCAAATGGAATCCAGTTTGAGTGTGGGGAGAGGAAGAAGGAATCAGTAGAATGACAGAGTTTGGTGGCAGAGGGAGGGAGTGAAGGAATTAGGAAGAATCCAATGGGGACCTAAAAAGATGGGGTAAAAATAGGCGCCGATCAATGGTGATTCATTTTATAAAACAATGTCTATGAAGAGTTGTATAAAGCACAATGTGAATGAAGGAATGCGTGAAATACAATGTACATGAATGACAAACAATGCGTACTAATTCTGTATGTAAAACAACATAAAATAAAATCATTGTTGTTGTTGTTGTTATGTGTCATGGAGTCTCTTGCAACTCATAGCGACCCTATGTACAACAGCCCTAAACTCTGCTCTGTCCTGTGCCAATCGAACTGTCTCTGACACACCCATCCCGATTACCCCAGTCACTGAATCAATCCACCTCATAGAGGGTCTTCCCCTCTTGCGCCATCCCTCCACCCTCCCACGCATGATGTCCCTCTCCAAGGACCGGTCCCCACTTACAACATGTCCGAAGTATGTTAGACAGAGCCTCAGAATCCTTGCCTCCAAGGAGCTGCCCAAATTAAACTTCTCCAGGATGAATCTGTTTGTTTTCCTAGCAGTCCATGGTACCCTCAATACTCTTCTCCAGCGCCACAGCTCAAAGGCATTAATTCTCCTTCTATCCTCCCTAGTCATTGTCCAACTCTCTGATGCATAACAAGTGATTGCAAAGAACATAGCCTGTATCAGATGCACCTTAGTCTCCAGGGAGACACCATTGCTCTTTAGTACTTTGGAGAGGTCCCTAACAGCAGAGTTTCCCATCGCAATACGTCTTTTAATCTCCTGGCTGCTGGTGCCAAGAGTGTTGACCGTGGAGCCAAGCAAACTAAAGCTGTGAACATCTCAATCTCTTCACCATCCATCCTGATGCTGCCAATTGGTCCAGTGGTAAGAATCTTTGTCTTCTTGACATTGAGCCTCAATCCATATTTCTGCGACTCATAGCCACCCAAGCACAACAGTCTTAAAGCCTTCTCCATCTTGTGCCAAACTCACTGTCTCCGACACACCTACCCCTATTACTCCATCACTAAATCAATCCTTCTCATTGAGGGTCTTCCTTTCCTGTGCTGTCTTTCCACCCTCCCAAGCATGACATCCCTCTCCAAGGACTGGTCTTTCCTTGCAATGTGCCCTCCCACGTAATTAACTGCCTCTGAAAATCCTCTGGAGGTTCGTTCAGCTGTGGGTTGGCTCTGACTCAACAGTACAAAACAAAAACAACAACTACGGTGTGTAGCAACAATAAAACAGTGTGTGTGTGTGTGTGTGTGTGTGTGTGTGTGTGTGTGTTTCTGTATCAAAAAGTATGGCAAGCATCATTCTAGGTGGCTTTATCTAGAGTATCTCGTACATCTTTGGGGAGAATTTTATCTTGTCACCCTTGAATTCACCAGTTAAACTCTTAATGTAATTGTACCACCACTGCCCTTCTACTCTTCCTCCTGCTCCCCTTTGTCTCATTTATTAAAAGAAAGAATTCGTTCCCACTGAGTGGAACCAGCTCAGAGCTGACCCTCCACTGAGTAGCCAAAGCTGTACGTTGTCTAAGAAGAGATTATCCAGCTTTCTCCCAAGTAGCCGCTGATGGGTTAAAATCACCAGAGAGGCTCAGTCTTTGGGTTGGGAGCACACGGTTCACCACAGATTAGGCCACAGTGTGCCCTTGCCTCTTTAACTGCTCCTCAGAGCTGCTAAGAAACTTCTCCCAGCCTGGACAGTGTAGTAGATAATTTAGGCCAGCAGAGAGTGCTAGGGTCACTCAACAGGAACCTTTATGTCCTCCCTCAAACACTACCAGGAAGGGTCTATTAGGAGATGATGGCAAGTCATCTTGAGTTTTCCAATCTCTAGGTGGTGACTAAACCAGATTACCCTTAGGTGGGATGCATGAAGTGTTTATTGTGTAAAACTCAAGACCTTACTGACCTCTTAGAATAATCAACCATCTAAGGATGAAAGAGCCGCTTTTGCCCAAGGATGAAGAACCAAAGGCAGGAAGAGGTGGGATAGAAGGATTCATGGCAATCGCAAAATTACAGGGAGGAAGTGATTACATCATGAATACTGTACTTAATATTAAAAAACCAAATGTGTATGAATGACTGAATGAAGGACCAACATGCTTTGTTAACTTTCAATCAAATCACAATAAAGATAAATAAATTCTTAAAGTGGAGATGGGGGGGAAGAACCAACAGCCCAGTGCCTTTTGGGTCACGTGGAGAGAGGAAAAGGCCTAGGAAAAGGCCAGTAGCACTGGTTTAAACACCATTGATGAAGGAATGGGTTTGTCCCCAGTCCCACCACTACAGGACTTGTGTGGCCTTGGGCAAAATAGTTTCTCTCTCCACTTCTCAGCTGTCTCATCTCTAAAGTTTTTGCTGTGCACCATCAACTTGAAACCAACCCACAACTGACCCTCCAGCAGGTTTTCAAAGGCATTAAGTTACACAGAAGGAGACTACTTGTCTCTGTCACACAGAGCAGTGGGTGGATTCGAACTGTGTGTCTTTGAACTGATAATGTAATTCTTTACCACTAAGCCATCACCTCAGGGAATGGAATCTCTCTCTTGGTGGCTGTAAGTAGGAATGTCTTGCAAGCTGTGTCTGAACCATCCTGCCCTCTGCAGTAGCCAAAGAGGAGGAAAGCACCCCCTGATGGCGCGTTACATCTATCTACAGATGAACCTAACTACTCCTGGGCTCTTCACATTTTAAACTCTGGTATTTGGAACAGTCTGCCCACACACTTCTGTATTGCCACCATAGAACAAAAAACCCCAAACCCACTGTCATGGAGTCAATTCAACTAATGGTGACCTTCCATGGTGCCAAGGCTATAAATCTTTATGTAAGAAGACTGACCATCTTTCTCTTGTGGAACATGTGATGGTTTTGAACCATCTAACTTACATTTCCACGTTCCTCTACCTTTCAGTTTTCAAAGGCCTGTAATTTAAGAAGTGGATGGTCAATTCTGCTTTCTAGTCTGTCTTAATCAGAGAGCTCTACTAAAACCTGCCCACCATGAGTGAACATTTGTGGCATTTGACATTGTGGCTTGGGTAAAACCAGTGGCATAGCTTTCAGTATCACAGCAACCCACAAGTTACTCAGTACAGCAAAGCGACAGACAAGTACTGCAATAGCCCCTTATGTCTCAGGAAGTATGAGAATGGCAAAGGACAGGACGGGGATTTCAGATATGTTGTTGATAGGGTTGCTATGGGTCATACTTACCTCAAAGGCACGTAACAACAAAACAACTTAACATTTAACACACGATACCCCTAGGGCTCTTTATATAGACACCATTGTTGTTGTTTTTGTTGTTGCTGTTATGTGCCATCAAGTCACCTGTGACCCTATGTACAACAGCCCTAAACCCTCCTCTATCCTGTTTCAATCTTATTGTCTCTGACACACCTATCCCCATGACCCCAGTCACTGAATCAATCCATCTCATCCAAGGTCTTCCTCTCTTGCACTACAGCTCAAAGGCATAAATTCTCCTTCTGTCATCCCTAGTCATTGCTCAGCTTTCTGATGCATAGCAAGTAATTGCAAAGACCATGGCCTCTATCAGGCGCATTTTAGTCTCCAGACTGACATCGTTGCTCTTTAGTACTTTGAAGAGGTCTCTGACAGCAGACTTTCCCAATGCAAGTCGTCTTTTAATTTCTTGGCTTCTGATACCAAGAATGTTGATTGTAGAGCCAAGCAAACTGAAGCTGTTAACAGTCTCAGTCTCTTCACCATCTATCACGAAGCAGCAAATCGGTTCAGTGGTGAGAATCTTTGTTTTCTTGATGTTGAGTTTCAGTTCATATTGAAGGCTGCAGTCCTTGACCTTCTTCAGCAAGCACTTCAGGTCCTCCTCAGTCTCAGCAAGCAGGGTTGTGTCATCTGCGTAATGCAGGTTGTTGATGAGTCTACCTCCAATCCTGTGCCACATTTCTTCTCATACAGCCTAGCCTCCCAGATAATCTGTTCCACATATAGATTGAAAAGGTATGGTGATAGGATACATTCTTGATGCACACCCTTCCCAGTTTTGAACCATGCTGTGTTTCCTTGCTCTTTTCTGACAACTTCCTCCTGCTCCAAGTGTAGATTTCGCATAAGCACAATCAAGTGTTTTGAGATTCTTATTCTTCTCAGAGTCAGCCACAGTGTGTTGTGATCTATACAGTCAAATGCCTTTGCATAGTAAATGAAACACAGACATTCCTCTGGTACTCTATGCTTTCAGCTAACTATAATCTTATCTAAATTAAAGAACTGCATTTGTTGATTGCAGTAGAATGTTACGTGTACACACTTTTGATTGTGGGCATTAGCTCACAAGTATAAATGTGCTATAAAAAAAGATTTCAGGGCTGCAACCTACCTTCATTAGTTTATTTTCCAGAGTAGTTAATTCATGATATCTTCATTAATATTTGCCCTACTGCCATAAATCACAAACACATAACACACAACTCCACAGTCATGTGTCTACAAAGACTTGTAGGACTAGCAGAAATCTCGTTTCTATGACGCTTCAACCAAGAGAGCAGATAAAGGATTCTAAGAAAACAGTCTTTGTGAGTTTGAAAGCCTGTAACAAAGTCTCCCTCCCGTGACTCAGTCCCAACTTCAGGAATCAATTCTGCCTTTGAAATGATGAGAGTCAGCTGGAAACACTACAGTAGCGTTTTCCCTGCCAGCGACTCTAGCCGAGGGTTAGAAAGATAAGCGCATATTGTTAGAAATAGAAAATGGAGCCCTCATTCTGGTGGTGGAGTCTGGAGACAACGTGCATACCTAAGGGAAGGAAAATAAGGAAGATCAGCAGGTCATCAGCCTTGGACCTCAGGTGGCTGAAGGAGAGACAGTCTTTGGTGTCTGTCATGGTTTTGCATCCTTTAATGACACTTTCGTTCACATCACTGATCTCTCCGGCAAGGAAACCATCTGCCTTGTGACTGCTGGTATGCAGAGTGAAGGCTGACCCAGATGAATCCTCACCACATGCTGCCGCATTGGCTGTCCAGGATGTGGCACAGAGGTGCGAGGAGCTGGGCATCACTGTTTACACACGAAGCTCTATGCTACAGGAGGAAATCGAACTACGACCCCTGGACCAGAGGCCAAATCTGCCCTCAGAGCCCTTGTCCATTCAGGAATGCGATTGGATGGATTGAGAATGTCACCCCTATTCCTTCTGACAGCACCACAGAAGGGCGGTTGCTATAGTCACCATCTGTGAACAGGACTCATCAAATTATTGTTTTCTGTTAATAAATTGCCTCATGTGCATTGGGGGGTGGGGAGGAGGAGAAATATAAAATATTAAATTAAATTAAAGCAAAAAGCATATATTATTCTGCTGGGTGTTAACAGAGTTATTATATTCGCTGTTCTGGATTTGGTGGTCGCAGCACAGCACAGACGAGACTCATGCTTCTCTCACGCCTCTCCTCGCTTCAATCCGCAACCAAGTGGGACAAACAATTCGGTAAGTCGAAACTGAAAGACAGAGAAGCAAGAGAAAAACCCACTGCCTTCAAAAGAAATGATCGAACAGCAGAAGCAAGCGGGTGAATCGTAATGAGGCTGCACCTCCAATCTGCACGACACATTCCACAAGCATTGCCTTCTTACTTTCCTTCTTTTCGCTGTTTAACTTTGTAAGATGTAAAGAGTTTAAATGACTGTGCTGCCCCCTTTCACATCCAAGAATCTAGAACTTCTGACAACTGAAGGTGGTCGCTACCTCTCCCATCAGCCTGCATGGCTGGCAGGGAAGGAAAAAGCCTTGCATGTCTGTGGGACAACAGTGAATAAAATATAGGATGAAAAGCAAAGGTTGGCCAAGGTGTATTGCAGAGTAAAATGCAGTTTAATCAGAATGCCATTTTTTTCAAATAATTTTAATTAGTAGAATGCACAGTTTTTAATATGCAAATAAAGTTTTAAAACCTGGAGAAAAAAAATTGCTGTTATGTTTGGCGAGAAAAGGTCATGTCTGCTCTGTTAAGTATGGTTAGCAGGATAGCTGTGTGAAAAACAAACTATTCGAAATTTGTAAATAAACCAGCATTAAATAAAATAGAGTTGTGTTGTTAGTCCAAAGGCACATGGTTCCAATTCACCAAGTAGTCTGCTGGAGATAGATGGGCAATCTCCTCTCATGAGATTTACAGCCTCTGAAAACCCACTGGAGGGTCAGCTAGGACTCAGCTGTGACTCATGACAACGCATGACTACACAGCTGCCCAGATGTTTTCCTACTTCACAAACCCTTTGTCTTCCTTTGTAGAGGATGTTACCTGCCTTTTATAAAGGCCTTTCCATTTGCTTAAAACAAAGAACGTGAGATGGAAAAAATTGTGCTCTATTTAAAAGACAAAGTCAGTGACTGACTGGTCTTTTGTTTCTAAATCCAATGGCCTTCCCACAATATTGAATGATAAAGGTTCTCCCTCCAGGGTTATTTCTTCAGTTGTTGTTGTTGTTGTTATGTGCCATTGAGTCGCCTGCGACTCACAGCAACCCTATGTACAACGGCCCCTAAACTCCGCTCTGTCCTGTGCCAATCGCACTGTCTCTGACACTCCCATCCCAATTATCCCAGTCACTAAATCAATCCACCTCAGAGGGCCTTCCTCTCCTGCGCCGTCCCTCCACCCTCCCAAGCATGATGTCCCTCTCCAAGGACCGGTCTCTCCTCACTACATGTCCGAAGTATGTTAGATGGAGCCTCAGAATCCTTGCCTCCAAGGAGCCACCCGGTTTAACCCTCTCCAGGACAAATCTATTTGTTTTCCTAGCAGTCCATGGTATTCTCAGTACTCTTCTCCAGCACCACAGCTCAAAGGCATCAGTTCTCCTTCTGTCCTCCTTGGTCATTGTCTAACTCTCTGATGCATAACAGGTGATTGCGAAGACCATGACCTGTATCAGACGCACCTTAGTCTCCAGAGAGACACCACTGCTCTTCAGCACTTTGGAGAGGTCCCCAACAGCAGACTTTCCCATGGCAATGCGCCTTTTAATTTCCTGGCTGCTGGTGCCAAGACTGTTGACTATGGAGCCAAGCAAACTAACGCTGTGTACAATCTCAATCTCTTCACCATCCATCCTGATGCTGCCGATTGGTCCAGTGGTGAGAATCTTTGTCTTCTTGAAATTGAGCCTCAATCCATATTGCAGGCTGCAGTCCTTGACACTCTGCAGCAGGCGCTTCAGGTCCTCCTCAGTTTCGGCAAGCAGGGTTGTGTCATCCGCATAACGCAGATTGTTGATAAATCGTCCACCAATCCTGACCCCACATTTCTCCTCATAGAGCCCAGCCTCCCAGATAATCTGTTCTGCATATAGGTTGAAGAGGTATGGAGATAGGATTTCTTCAGTTAGCAAAGTCTTATTTGAAGAAAAAAAAAATGTTTTCTTTCTTTTTTAAAGAAAAGAATTTATGTGCTGGGTTTAACCAATTAAACCACACAGAGATCATACATTGAAAAGTAAGAGTGACCCACTTGTCTGCTCTGTTGGGCATCATTTTGGCTGAGCAATGTCTACGGGACTTGGTAGGAACCTGGTTGGAAAGGGTCTCGGGGTCACTGAGTTTCTGATGGCATCGTCTCAGTCCAATACCTCGAGATCCTGAAAGGTCATTTGCACTGTGTTTGCTGCCTCTTCTGCTCCTAACCAAAATGCACCAAGTCCTTCCTGACACTGAGGTCTGAGATGAAGAGACTCCGCTCCTCAGATATATCTTCCCATTTGTGAACGTGGCAGAAACCCAAGTCTAAGTAAAACTCTTGGTTTCCCTAAAGATCCAAATGGATGTGGAGTTGCTGGAAAACTTATCACAGGGATGTGATAAGATGCCTAGGAAATACAAACAGGGATCCCCCTCCCAGACATCATGTATAATTCATCAAACTGGAGACTTTATTATCTCCAGTGACTATGTACCTTTGAATAAGATATCTGAGGCCAGGGAACTTTCTAGAACAGAATGCTTCTCAGAACTTGATAAGGCTGGGGTTGAGGTAGGGTAAAATTCCATTTATGAGAATCAATCTAGTGTATGTGTCAGAGCCCAAAATGATGTCACAGCAGAATGGTAGCCATTGCCAAAGTCCAAGTTTTACCCGAAATGACTTTATTCTTTCTCTCCCTCTCGCCTTCAGGTGTACATTTATGAATCCTCTCCACCTCAAAAGTACAGGAATATCTAAGATATGGTAGGGATTTTATGTTCTGTGGGCATCACTTAAAGGAGATACAACTGAGCAGGCTCCATTAGCCATATTAGTTTCAATACCACCTGTGAGAGCTCAATATGTTAAAACTAATACTTTCCTATTTGGAATATATCAAATATATTCCAATATAGGTTACATCTCAACATCAAGAAAACAAAAATAAAAAAAAAAGAAAAGAAAACAAAAATCCAAGTGGTGAAGAAAATGGGTATGAAAAACAATGTCTTTGAACTTTGTAAATAAACCGGTATAAAATTTTAAAAAATAAAAAATTAGTACATAAAAAAAAAATCCTCATCAATGGCCCCAAAGTCAGCATCATAATAGATGGAGAAGAGATTAATGTTGTCGGCAGTTTCATTGTACTCTTGGCTCTACAGTCAACGCCATGGTAACAGCAGTCAAGAAATCAAAAGACATGTTGTATTAAGGAAATGTACTGTCAAAGACTTTTCCAAAGTGCTAAAGTGCAAGGATGTCCGTTTAAAGACTAAGGTGTGCCTGATCCAACCCATGGCATTCTCGATTGCTTCCAGTGCATCTGAAAATTGGACAATGAATAAAGAAGACCAAAGAAGAATTGGTGTCTTAAAGTTGTAGTGTTGGTGAAGAGAATTCAATACACCTTGGATTGCCAAAAGAAAGACATTTGTCTTGAAGGAAATGCAACCAGAGTTGCCAGGATGGTGAAACCTTATCTTGCTTACTTTCGGTATGTTCTTTGGAGGAACGAGGCTTTAAGAGAGACCTCATGCTGGAAAAGATGGTCGGGGAGAACCCTCAACCAGATAAACTGACCCAGTCAGTGACAGGCACAATGGGTTTGACTATGACGGAGATCATGAGGATTACACAGGATAGGGCAAGGTTCAGATCTATTGTTCATAGGGTGGCTAAGAGCCATGGTCAACCTGATGACATTTAACAACAACGACAACAAGTAGAGGTCAACATAGATTAGTGATCATGCCCTGCTGAGTGAAGAAGGAGAAGAAACTGGGGAAATTAGAATTTTCATCAGTGAAAGCAAAGAAGGTGCAACTGTCATTACTATGCTGTGCCACAATGTGTTAAGTGAAAGATTCAAGAGCTTGACATATTTTTTTAACTGATCTTATGACCATACCATGATCTTTGCAATTACTTGCTATACATCAGAGAGCTGGACAATGACTAGGGATGATAGAAGAATTATATATCATGGACTTCTTAGAGAACAAACAGGCTCGTCCTGGAGAGGGTGAAACCAGACTACTCCTTGGAGGCAAGGATTCTGAGGCTTTGTCTGACATAGTTTGGGCAAGTTGCAAGGAGAGACCAGTCCTTAGAGAGGGACGTGATGCTTGGGAGGGTGGAGGGACAGAGCAAGAGAGGAAGACCCTGGAGGAGCTGGATTGACTCACTGACTGGGGAAATGAGGGTAGGTGTGTCAGAGACAATAAGATTGGCACAGGATAGAGCAGGTTTCAGGGTAATTGTAAATAGAGTCCCTGTGAGTCGCAAGCAACTCGATGGTACATAACATCAACTTGAGAAAATTATCTCAAAGATAGTGTCAAATGTTTGAACAGGAGCCCAATCCAGAGCTTCTGCACAAATAGGTGTCTCTGTGCCCAGTCTCTTCTGACACACCCTCGTCACCCCTCATCTGGACATTATCCTCTCAAGGCTCCTCCTGAATTCTTCCTCACTTATTGCAAACTATCTGTGTCTCCCCTCGCATGCACATCATAATGGATTAATCCCTGTTTGTGTGCAGGACCAACATCTTTCTATCTAAGCCTGTTGGCAGTTTGTTGCTTTGACCCCTGTGCCCATCGTATGTGAGCCCTTGACGGTCAAGTTGATGCTGACTCATACCCACTCCAGGCATGCCAGAGTAAAGCTGTGTTCAGCAGCACTTTCAATGGCTGATTAAAAACAAACAAAACCAAACAATAAAAATTATTGTGATTTGAGGAGAGGTTTACAAAGTGTATTAGATTTCTTTCTTGGGTATTTTCCCCAGTCTGTCATTCATACACATTCTGTTCCACCACATCAATTACAAAGCACAATGTCTGATCATCCATTCATTTCATTTGATCCTTCTCTTCAACTGTACCAATAAGGATTCATTGTCTACCAGTTCATTTTCTACTCCCCTTATCATCCCCTGGTAACCATGCTCAATTGACTCTATTTGTAAACCTTCCTCCAGTTTTTAATAACAATGGTTTTTTACAATATTAGTCCTCTAGTGGTTGAATTCTTTCATTCCGTACAGTGTTCTCTAGACTCATCCATGTTGTGTAGTGTTAAAATGGGTCACCTGACCATTCTTCCGATGTACCGTTGGATGGATTCAAACCTCCAGCCTTTAAGCTAGTACCTGATGGCTTATTATATGCACTATCCAGGACTCTTTGACATAAAGTCTACATCAACATCATTCTAAACATTTCCTGTCCTGCGGTCCATGACGAGCCTAAAGCCAACCATATTTGAAAAGATACAGGCTGTCTGCCTCTACCTCTCTCTGTATGATACTCGAGCCTTCTTCTCTGCTTAGACATCACTCCTTCACACCTTCATACACCAAAGTGTAACTAATGGACTCGCCTCATGTTCCTCTCTAGTTCTACACTCATGCTTCATTTATATTATGAAGTTCATTTGCTAGCTCCCTTGTCTTTTTTCCAAGGGCTTGAATTTAACCTCCTGGAGACATCTTGTTGGGAAATATGGAAGACCCGAGAAAGAGAGGAAGACCCTCTACAAGATGAATTGATACAGGGACTGTCACAATGGACTTGAACATGGTGGAGACCACTAGGAAAGCACAAGATAAGGCAAGGTCTCAATCTGTTTTTATAGGGTCTCTCTGAGTTTTAAAGGACTCAGTGGTACTGAATAGCAATAGGACCCTTCTTAGGAGCTCCTAGATGTTATAAGGAGTCTAGTGGCTTAGTGGTAAGGAGTTGCACTGTCATGTAGTGCAACATGCAAAGACATGTAGTTCAAATCCTCCATGGGAGAAACATGAGCAATCTCCTCCCATGTGACTGACTGCCTCTGAAAACCAACTGGAGGGGTCAGCTATGGTTTGGTCCCAACTCAATGGTACACAACAACAAGATGTTATAAAATGTGAACTCACCTGGCTGCTAACTGAAAGGTTAGTGGTTTGAGTCTGCCCAGAGCCATCTCAAGAGAAAAAGGATCTGCTTCCAAAAACAATATTTGCTGAAAACCCCATGGGGTTCTAATCTAACATAAGTGGGGTGGCTATCAGCCAGTCAACTCAAAGGCAACTAGTTTATTGGTTTCATCATCCTTACACTGTATTCAAGGGCTCACCTGGGCTCTGAGCAGCAGAAAGAGTAGGTATTGAAATTGCAGAGAGGGAACAATCTCTACCATCGATGATTAAAAAGCAAAATCCAGAAAGACCTTGACTTTTCTGAAGCTTGAGCAACCAGGCAGCCCTTTAGTTTCCTGTGGGTGCCCACGTTTAAATCAGTTTAAACAGTAACCTGGAAGATAGGCAGGGATTGAGGCTGGGTGCTTGGTTCATTTACATGACTGCCCTACCCCAACTCTGAGGGCAAAGAGTGTTTGTTCCATGGCAACTGCTGTCAACAGACTTTCCCCTGCTTGAACTGTGGACTTGAAGAAGGTCCCTTCTGAGCAGAGGAAGTCAGGGTCCTCCTCCAGGTGCTCACGAAACAGGGTCGTCTCGTTCAGCAGCCCCCTGCTCCTCCACGCCTGATCTAACTGCCCTTCCTTTTTTTCTCTCCTCTTGTCTCGCTTCACTGTCCTTCTCTTGGATGCTCGATCTCTCCATCCCTCCTAAGTCTTCCTGGTCAAGGCTCGGCACACAGGTCTCTAATGAAATCAGACAGCAATGTTTTGCAAGGAAAACTTTGACCCTGAAGGAGAGGAGGAAAAAGTGAAGCAGGTGTGGTGGCTGCATTGGCGGGAAAGGGCACAAAGGTTGGGGGAAGTAGCAGTGACAGGAAGCGAGGAAGGGCCAGAGCACTATCCCTGGCTGTTAGGCCCAGCTCCAAGGAGGGTGGAATATTGTCTCATTTACATTGGGCATGTTTTCACGAGGAACAAGTTCCTGAGACATCATGCTGGGAAAGGGAGAGGGTTAGTGAAAGTGAAGACTCTCAACGAAATGGATTGACTCAATGTCTACCGTAATGGACTTGAGCATGACAAGAGGTCATAAGGATGGTGCAGGATAGGGCAAGGTTCAGATCTGTTGTTCATAGAGTCGCTATGACTCGAACTTGATTTGATGGCATCACATACCATGGACCGCCAAGGAAACAAATAGGTCTGTCTTGGAGAGGGTGAAACCAAGTTTGTTCTTGGAGGCTAGGATTTTGAAGCTCCGTCTCACATACTTTGGACATGTGGCCAGCAGGGACAGGCCCTTGGAGAAGGACATCATGCTCGGAAGGGTAGAGGGACAGCGCAGGAGAGGAAGATCCCGGACGGATGGATTGACACAGTAAACTAGGACAATGGGGGTAGGTGTGTCAGAGTCAGTGAGTCTGGATCAGGACAGGGCAGGCTTCAGGCTTCCACATAAGGTTGTTATGAGTCACAGGCAACTTGATAGCACATAACAACAATAACAAAAACAGCAAGTCTCAACTGCCAAACAAAGCCTTACTGGTCCTATTAATAAGAGAATGTTTTCATCGAGCTATGTAAAAACATATATGCATGACTACTCAATGGGATATGGTGCCCTGGTAAGAAGCTGGGCTGCAATGCCAAACCCACTCGGTTCAAATTCACCAGCTGCTCCATGGAAGAAAGATGAGAACTTTCCTCCTATGTGGTTTACTGTCTCTACAAACCCACTGGAGGGTCTGTTCTGACTCAAAGGTACAGAACAACAACATTCAATGGGATAGAATAGATTTTTCAGGGATGATCTGTAAATATTCCTAAAGAAAACTAGAACACAGAGAGGAATAGGAGGACTAAAGGAAATCAGAATTATAGGGAGGAAGTGGGAAAAGTGCCATTACATTGAGTGCATTGCAATTAACATTATTGAACAAAAGGTGATATGAAGTTAACACAAATAATTTTTTTAGAAAAAGAAGAAGAATGCTTTTCACCACAAATTGCTAGAGCAATTGAGGGTTCCTATGCAGAAGAATGAATTTAGACCCCCATCTCAAACATAGGGAGCTCTGGTAGCTTAGTGGTAAGTAATTGTGCTGCCAACTCAAAAACTTCAAATATGCTGTCAACTTCAAATCTTCTGCGGGAAACAGATGAGCAATCTCCTCCTATGCAATTTACTGCCTTTGAAAACCCCCTGCGGGTCAGCTATGAGACAGTTCCAACTCGACGGTACATAAAAATAGCGCCTCAAACATATTAAAAAGCTAACTTGAGAGCTAGAAAACTGTAAGACTAAACTATATGAGATAAAACTATAAAACTCTTAAAAGAAAACCTAAGTCTCAAGGACCTTAGATTTGGCAGTAGATGCTTAGAAGTAATATCCAATGCACCAGCATTAAAGGAAAAAGAGATTATTCGAAAAGCAATGGAAAACATTTATACATCAAAGAACACTATCAAGAATGTGCAAAAATACGAGAATAGGAGAAAATACTTGCAAGTCAACTCCCTAATAAACATTTCGTTTCCAGAGTATATACAACTTACCACTAAATCTTAAAAAAGACAAACAACTCAATCAAAATCAAATATGTACATAGGTGCAGAATGAAAGATAAGTATCATTGGGACAGGCTGAAGATTTAGACAATGTGTGTCCTTTAAAGAAAAAAACAACCAAATGTGGTAGGTATATCACATTTGGATCCTGATTTTTTTAAAGATCATTTTTATTTATTTATTCTTTGTGTGTGTGTGTACCGTCAAATTGGATCTGACTGGTACAGGAGGCGATTGTTCCTCCTTCTTCAGCAGAGCATCTGGTGGATTTGAACCACCCACCTCTGGGATTGCAGTGCAGTTTCCTTCCACTAGGCCACCAGAGCTCACCTGGATCCTGATTTTTAAAAACCCATTGCAACAAGATTTTTTTGCTTGCTTAGATAAGCAAGAAAATGTGGGTACAGATCAGGTATTACTCACAATCAAGAACTTACTATAAATTTCATTGTTTTTGTTGCTTGCCGTAGAGTCAGAACCAACTGACCCAGAGCTGACCCTCCAATGGGTTTTCAGAGGCAGTTAATCACACAGAAGAAGATTGTCCATCATTCTCCTAGGGAGCAGCTGGTGGGTTTGAACCACATACCTTCAGAATTACAGTACAGTTTCTTACCAGTCGGCCCCCAGAGCTCCCCTAGGAGTGGCAATAGCTCAATGATTATGGGTTTTTTTAAGGTTCGAGACAGATTCTGAAAATTTACAGATAAACTATATTTGGAACATGATTTAAGATATTGCAAAAGGGTGGGGGAGGATTAGATGAAGAATGGCAAAATGTTCAAAATTATCAAACCAGAGTCATAAATATTAGATCTACAAGCACTTTTGGTGCTATTCCCCTTCAGCTTATGTTTGAGATATTTTTTCACCATTGAAAAAATTGCAAATGCTATTTAACACTGGTGTTATCTCAACTTTAAATGAGCAGGGAGAGAAAAGGCTTCATATCCCACCCTTCTAACCACCTACCCCCTGCCAGCTAGGGTAGAAGGCTTCGTTCAGATCAACCCAATTCAGGTGTCAGTCAGGGCAGCTCTTAGCAAGATGCCGAGACTGGTCCCATCTCAACTAAAAGCATCTTCAAAGGCACTTAGCAACAGCAGCAAATAGCAAACTGTTGGCTGGAGAGGACAAGAAAAGGCAGGAATGCTGGCCGTAGTCAACGACACGACCCTTCAGAGAGAGCAGTGAGGCATTATAATTACTATATCTCTCTCTGTGACCTCACTTCACTCTCTAATCTACCACAATCCAGAGAGCTTGTCAGCCAGGAGCATTGGGTATCCTCAATGCACAATGTTCATCATCCTCATCATATATTTGTTGTTATAAATTGTCGTCGAGTCGAGCATGACTCATAGCAACCCTATGAACAAAAGACCTGAAGCCTTTCTATAACTATCATTGTTTCTCAAAGTTCATAGAATTTTCAGAGGCATGTTGTTTAGGGACTTGATGCCACTCCTGCTTAGATAGATAGAGATGATAGAGATCAAGATAGCGACAGAGATAGATGATACAGATTAGATGATAGATAGATATAGATAGATAGATAGATAGATAGATAGATGATAGATAATAGATGATAGATATATAATAGATGATAGATAGATAGATAGATAGATAGATAGATAGATAGATAGATAGATAGACAGATAAAATATCTGTTGTCCATCGCACATTATATTCTCACATTTTATATCTTCAGAATAAATTCACTCAACATTCACCATCACAAGTATGTGAGCAACAAGGAATCCCTGTTTCCATCCTAGCCATGAGCAGCGCTAAGACCATATGCCCCGGTCATCTGCTGATGAGCAGTGTGGTGGACCAACAGCTAAGAGTTCCTCCGCAGCCTATGCTTCTCCAATAGTTTCCCCAGGTCATTTTCATACCAAGGTCCTACTTTCTTTCTTGAACTCCTTATTAATCACATTTTCTTTTCTCTCCTTTCCTTTTTCACCTTTGCTTTACCTTTATCAAAAGGACAATCACCTTGGAGACAGAAAAACAGAAACAAAATCTACTAGCAAAAGTGAACTAACTCAGTCCCCTAAGGAAAATGCTGTATAAAACCATTATTGTAGAACGGGTATGAGGATCCAAGGGGAATAGGGTGAAGCAGAAAGGCGGGGTGGGGGAGGGTGTTTAATCATGGGGTCACACAATTTGATGGGTGGGGGGATAAATGCAATGGGAAATATCTGGTGTGAAAAACAATGTACACAGACTTCGTAAATAAACCAGTATAAAATAAACTTTTTACAAAAATATCTACTAGCGAAACATTTTACTTCAATTGTCTTTTGGGCTATTAGAGAAATGTCTCATAATTTCAGTGGTTTGCAGGAATTTTTGGGGCTGTTTTGGATTGATTTGGTTTTGTCTGCCAAGGGGAATGGATCTTGTATATTTTCAAGAAAAGAACAGTGAAGTTAAAGAGACTTGTTTCAGTAGGTTATCCAAGAGCTCTGTCCATCTCTAAAATGCATCCTAATAACCAGCCAACCCCTGAGAGAGCCAGCTCTGCAAACTGGAGTCTTTAGCTGCAGGCTGGTAGAAAGGGCAGGTTAAATGGTCAAGGCAGCAGTAAAGGTTAGTTTATCAAACTGTGGTGGCTTGTACATTGCTGTGCCCCTGGGAGCTATGCTACCAGTATTTCTAACACCAGCAGGGGTGGGTGCCCACAAGACACAGGTTTTGGTGGCACTTCCAGACTGAGAACAAATGGTTCCTTTCAAATGTATGAGACACTAGGATGAAGGGCCTCATGATCTCCCAAAAGTCAGCCAGTGATCACAACAGAACACTGTCCCCTAGATTGAATGGAATATATGCAAAATATACAGCAGCCACAGTGGTAGATTAGAACAAAGCAGTGATCATGAAGATAGTGTGGTACTGGGCAATGTTTTGCCTTTTTGTACATCAGGTTAGTTAAAGCCAACTCAATGGTGTCTAACAACAGTGAATGAGTTCAAAGCTAAGAAAAGTCTCTAAGAGAGCTCAGGACTAAAGATCCAGGGAGCTGATTGCTAGTGAACCCAAGGTGCTCTGTGCCATGAAAAAGACAGTGAGCCAGGACCAGGTCTAAGTAGCACCTCTAAGTTGGGATTCTGAGCGAGTGCCATCTGTTCGCAGGAATTCTGTTTCCCATTCCCAAAACAAGAGAGTGGGGCTCCACCAGACAATCTCTGAAGGTGGGCCCTTCAACAGTTGGCACGGAGTTCTCATGCTTAAGCACAACAGACATGACAAATGCCATCAGATCCAACGCTGAGGGGCACAAGGTCCATGACTACCTCTGATGCTGGAGTCAGCCCTTTGGCACCGCTAAGCGCTTTTTAATCTTCTACTGAGGACAGCTCTCACTGTGCCTTATGAATCCATCCATGTTGTCAGCTGCACCTTGTGGAAGAGGAGTGCTGTGTGTTGGCTCCTTGATGTGCGGAATCACCTTTGCCCTAGGAGCAGAAGGCCTAAGGCATTGGGCTATGGACACCAAAAGGGCTGTGTCTCAGTGGGCTGTGCTGGTGGGCTGTGCTGGGAATTGAGACCCCACAGATTCTGAGGCAGCCAGGGCTGGGCCAACTCACCGAGATCTTGGTGAAGATGTAGAGGAGCAAGGACAGGATGGAGAGGTAGATCTGGATCCGCTTGCCTCCAAACCGCTTCCGTAGGTACTCGGGCATTGTCACCACCTGCACGGGATGCAAGAATTGTCACTGCCAGAGGGGCCCACAGCAAGCAGGGCCATAGCATCCACTCAGTGCCATAGCCACACAACCTAGTGTGGCCGACACTCATAGCCCTCATTGACCAGGAAGCCACTGACGTTGCCCGATGGCTCCAGTCCTCCAGCCTTTGGCTTATCTCAGTCCCACACGCCCTGCATGGCCAATAAGCTGTATCATCTCAGCCCGTAGAGGTGCCCAATAACCACATGAATGCATGGGCAGCAATAAAAAGACGGTGTATCCTCATCCTGAATGAGGAGAAAATGGCAAATCCACATTCCAAAATACACATGGCAAATACACCAGCTGCAAACAAGACCACATCAGCCAAGAGAGGTGGCATCTTTCCAGGGCACTGTATATGCTACCAGGCTGGATGTACATGCCCTACTCACTATAGGAAGATGGAATCAAAGTTTAGGGCACAAACCTGCTCAACTGTCCTCTCTCTTCCTGTCTGCAAATCTCACCCACACTCTCTATCTTGCTCCATCAACCCCATGCCCACTGCTTCCCAGATCAGACAGCTGTCACCAGTAGTCTGGGAGTGTCTTGAAGATGCAGGGCCAGCCCTGTGCTTCTTGTTTATCGTTTTTCTTATCTAGCACATAGGCTTGCACCTAGCAGGTGCTTTCTTCATCTCATGGAACGCCCAAGACAGAAGCTGTCCTATGTCAAAAGGGAGCGTTGACCAGGAGACCAAGCAGGCACACAGTTGTTGGGCACCAGGGGAGGAATTAGCAAAACAGGATGGCTTGTGTGTATCAACAGAGGGGCAAATCAATCAGACAGCAGTACATCAAAGATAAGTGCATGTTAGAGTAGTGAGAGAAGATCTTCACCCTGAAACCCACAGCGTCCCTTTTCAGCAGGAAGTAGCTAAGAGAATACGCCGTCCCCTTTTCCTTATGACTCAGGGTGAAGTCTCTCTCAGGGAGGAGTGATAGGGAATGGCAAAGGACACACTGACAAAGAAGATTAATCAGAACTGGCTTTGACAAGCACTGTGGCATTTGGACAAGAACACCCTGGGAGGAGGGTAGAGAGAATAGTGCAACAATGAATGAGTGGAAGCCCAAAATCTCTGTAAATGTTTATGAAAATTAATAAAATATAATTATAGAAAAAAAAAAGATAAGTGCATGGCAGACACACCACGAGTGAGGGGACGCGATGGTTCAGAGTATACTCTGGAGAGAGAGAGAGTGATTACTCAGGGGTTTCCTAGAAGGACGAGCCATGAGCCTCAACTGAAAGATCAGTCACTAACAGGCCGAGTGGACCTGTCTAATGTACTCATGGAGAGGTAGGAACTTCACATCTTATGAGCCAAAAGTCCAGGCATGAGCTTTCTGCCAATTATCCTTCCAGCAAGACCAAACCCACATAGTGTATTGGCCAGCAGGAAAAGGACTAACAGAGCAACTACTTACCCCAGCCTTGATGTATATGGGCACAAACACCCAGCCCAGCACCACCACCAAAATCAGTGCCTGTAACCAAAAGACAGGTGGAGTCACACCAGGAAGACCCTTCGCCTCCACCCTTCCTTGCTACCATGAGTCACCCGTTACCTATCCCCACCCCTAAAACCACTCCCTAAGCTGCTCAGAACATTTTTGTTATCCGTCTTTCCAAATCTAAGGACAACTCCCTATATGTCATCAGAGACTAGAGAAGGGCTCAGCTATTTGGCCCACGAGACCAAGACCCTCAACAGAGAAGTGCCCAGAAGTCTGACCATTGCCAGTCAGGACACAAGACCTTACAGACAGCATGGAGTTCTCTGCCTCCTCCTTGTAAAAGCCCATTGAATGAAAATAACAGAGTGTTTTTATTCTATTGTGTGCCATCAAGTTGATTCCAAGTCACCCTTGCATGACAGTGTAGAACTGTCCCATAAGATTTCCAGAGGACTTGTTAGAGGTACAGATGGTGATGCTTTGTCTCACACACTTCAGGCGTAAGCTTAGGAGAGGATGTCCCTTGGAAAGAGAAGTCAGGGAGGGTCAGTCAAAGTGGAAGATGCTGAGCCAGACGGATTGACATCACGACTGCAGCAATGGGCTCAAGTGTGTCAGATATGATGAGGATGGCACAGGATAGGACAGCAGTCAGATCTGTTGTTCAGAGGGTCGCTGTAAGTTGTACTTAACACATGATAATAACAACAATCTTTATATGAGCAGATCAGTAAGTGTTTTTTCTCCCAAAGAGCTGCTGGTGGGTTCAAACAATTGATTTTTCTGGCTATCAGCTGAGAGTCTAACTATTTGCGTTACTAGAGTCCCTTATAAATGAAGGGAAATATTTTCAAACCTCTAATGTGGCTGGATGAGCAGTGAGACACTTGGCTTTTTAACGCCAGTAGGAAAGAGAACAATCTGGGTTTTTAATCTGGGTTTGCTGTGATGCTGAACCTCCTGCCATTGTCAAATGCCATAACGGTTACCCCTGGTGGACAATGTTTGCCAGTTCAAGACAGGTTTGGAAGTGGGAGTGGCATCCACTTCCTAAACAACATGCCACTGGAAACTCTATGAACTTTGAGAAACAATGATAGTTATAGAAAGACTTCAAGTCTTTTGTTCATAGGGTTGCTATGAGTTGTGCTTGACTTGATAGCAGTCAACAACAACAAGGAAAGAGAACAAAGAAATTGTTATCATCAACTCACTCCCAATACCATTTTTCTCTAATGTTCACCTAGATCAGATATTTTCTCATTTTAGCCCAACAGGAAGCCAGGGTTCCTGAAATTGTGCACATCTTCCGTCTGTACCCTCGAGTGGTCCCAAAGGGTCTCACAATCTGGGTGGCAGTTCTTCCGTCTCCAGAGCGCAGTGGCTCTGGTGTTACTCACGTTCCATTCAAAGCCTCCCATAGCGATGCCTGAAGCTGCTCCCGTCCCCGCCAGTCCCACAAAGTGGCCACTGCCGATGTTGCTAGCGAAGAGAGAGGCCCCAATCTAGAAACACAAAGAGAGAATGACGTTAGAGCTCTGGGCTTGAGGAGGACACACAAGGTGGGCTGGAGAGGAGAAGCGATGTGGCAGCTGAGAGAAGGTCAAGGAAAAGGAAAAAGAGTTGGAAACTTGACCTTGCTGGAGTTTGTCAGGTTCACTGATTCAGAAAGCAAAGATGGGGAGTGTAAAGGGGTCATGAGTTATTTCTCTGAATCAGACCATCTAGGAGCTCTTTGTAAACCTGCTATGTGTCCAGTCCAATGTGAAGACGTGATGGAGGACGTTGGAAGCCTCCTCTGGAAGTCATGGTTGACTCAGGGACAGAGTCGTACCATCTACCTTCATGTTGTTGTTTTTGTTGTTGTTATGTGCCATGAAGTCAACTGTGACTCATAGTGACCCTATGCACAAGAGCTCTGAAGCCTGCTCTGTCTTGAGCCAGTCTCACTGACTCCGACACACCTACCCTCATTGTGGCAAGAAGCTGTCCTGCAATCCCAAAGGCACACAGTTCAAATCCACGAGATGCTCCACAGAAGAAGGATGTGAAATCTCCTCCTGTGCAATTACTTGCCTCTGAAAACCCACTGGAGAGTCAGCTATGGGTCTTTTCCCACTCAATCTACCTTCACAGACTCCGGTAACTGGCTTTGCCCCTGATGCTGGGTCTTAACAGTTGTGCAGAATTTTGTCAAAAGGAATTATTTGAAATGAAACCTCTAGGCTTCTGTTAAAGGTGATGGGAAAGTTGGACACAGGTAATGGGAATGGGTGAACAGCATGACTAGCATAACTAACGTCACAAATTACATAGTTAAAAAATATATTGGAAAAGCACATGATTTATTATATCTCTATTCACCACAATGAAAGAAAAAGTGCTAATATGAATGACTGAAAATCTAACTTTTCTGTATACTTCCATTAAAATCACAACTAAAATAAAAAATTTTATTTAAAAAAATTGGTAATAGATGGAGTCATCTCCTTTTGTAAAGATTTACAGCCTTGGAGACAGCAGGTGCTTAATGTCAAGCACTAAGTCGGAAGTGAGGACGATGCCGGGAGGCCCACTCAGAGAGAGGAAGTTCTCAAGGATAATATGAGAAAGTGGCATAAGTACTCTCACCGATTTCATCAACAAATATTAACTTTGTACACAGAAGCTTTGATATCAGTCTGGAGACTAAGGTGCGCCTGATACAGGACACGGTCTTTGCAATCACTCGCTATGCACCAGAGAGCTGGACAATGACTAGGGATGATAGAAGGAGAATTGATACCTTTGAGCTGTGGTATTGGAGAAGAGTATTGAATAGACCATGGACCGTTAAGAGAACGAACAGGTTCGTCCTGGAGAGGGTGAAACTGGGCTGATGCTTGAAGGCAAGGATTCTGAAGGTTCATCTGACATACTTTGGACATGTTGCAAGGAGGGACCAGTCCTTGGAGAGGGACATCATGCTTGGGAGGGTGGAGAGACAGACAGCACAGGAGAGGGAGATCCTCAATGAGATGGATTGATTTAGTGACTGGGGAAATGGGGGTAGGTATGTTAGAGACAATAAGATTGGCAAAGGATAGAGCAGGGTTTAGAGCTTTTGTACATAGGGTCGCTATGAGTACCAGACAACTCAATGGCACTTAATAACAACAACAACAACAACAACAAACAGAAGCTTAATTGAGAAACTGTATTCAACAGCACAGTTCCAGACACTGGAGAGCTCTGGTGGTCTAGGGGGAAGGAGCTGCACTGCCAACCCAAAGGCCCATAGTTCGAATCTACCAGTTGCTCTGAGGAAGCGCAGTCTCCTCCCATTCAATTTATTGCCCCTGAAAACCCACTGGATGGTCAGCTATGGGTCACTTCCAATTCCACAGTACATAACAGTACATGACAAAAACATTGAGGATTCTGCTATGAATAACATAAATAAAAATCTCTATTCTCAAAGAGCTTTGCATTCTGACAAATATAAATAAACAGACAGACAAAAAATGGAGGAAGAAAAGAAAAATCTGATCATCTGTGAGGAGAATAAAACAGAGGGTGTAATAGGGTGAGTCCTTTTGTTCCCACTAAAGAGAAGATCCCATTGTGGAGGTGACCTAGAGCTTAATTTTAAAAAACAACCCTGAATTGATAAGAGAGAAAGCACCCCAGAAAAGTGAAGATCTTGTGTCAGAAAGTGTCTGCTTTTTTTTTTTTTAAGGGGAGGGAGACAAGAGAAAACTTTCATTTGTAAGTGTTATTGTTTGCTTTTGAGTCAGAAATGACAAATAGCTCTCAAGTAAGTTTTCAGAAACAGGTAATCACTGGAGAGGAAATTGTTCTTTCTTCTCCCCCAGAGTATCTGGGGAATTAGAACCACATGCCTTTGAGATTGCAGCACAGCTTCTTAACACTAGACCATAAGTTGTTATTGTTTTTGTTATGTGCAGTCAAGTTGCCTGAGGCTCATAGAAACCCTATGTACAATAGCTCTGAAGCCTGTCCTATCCTGAGCCTGTCTCTCTGACTCAGACACACATACTCCCATTGCCCCAGTTACTGTTCAATACATCACATCTGGGATCTTCCTTTTCTGCACTGTCCCTCCACCCTTCCAAGCATGATGTCCTCCTCCAAAGACCTGTCCCTCCTGGCTACATGCCCAAGGTATGTATGACGGAGCTTCAAAATCCTTGCCTCCAAGAAGAAATCTGGTTTCACCTTTCCAAGACAGACTTGATTGTTTTCTTGGCCGTCGATGGTATGTTCAAGACTCTTCTCCAGCACCACATCAAAGGCATCAATTCTTCTTCTTTCATACTTAATCAATGTCCAGCTCTCTGATGCATACAAGTAATTGAAAAGACATGAATCAGGCACACTTCAGTCTCTAGACTGACATTGTAGCTTCTCAGTCCTCTGGAGAGGTCCCTGACCACAGATTTTCCCAGTGCAATTAATCTTTTTACTTCCTGACTGTATTGCTTGTAGAACAGAGCAAGCTGTAACTATTAACAACTTCAATATCTTCTCCATCTATCATGGTGCTTTCAATTGGAGATGAGCTGCATAAGATGTCACCAGCATAAGATCTTAATCTTCTTACAATGTAAAATTTTATATCAATCATCAAAACATTTGCCAAACCCTCACATCCTGTATTGCGCAATACAGATAAGAAAATATTCCCTTTTAAATTGTTGTTGTTATGTACTGCCAAGTCAGAACCAATTGATAAATTATATTATCCAGTGGGTTTTCAGAGGCTGTAAATCACACAGGAGGTGATTGTTCATCTCTCTCCAAGGTGCATGCAGCTGATTCGAACTGCATGCCTTTGTGTTGGCAGCATAGCTGCTTACCACATAAAAATAGAAATGCTTTCAACGTAGATATGATTTTAAAGACAATGCTAAGAATGTCTACCAATAAGAGAGATGCAAATCAAAGCCACAATGAGATATCATCTTACCCCATTGGCAATGGCAAAGTTTAGCAGGACAGCAGGTAATAAATGTTGGAGAGGATACGGAGAGAGAAGAACACATTGTTGGTGGGATTTTAAAATGGTACAACCTCTCTGGAAGGCAGTTTGGTGTTTCCTCAGAAAGCTGAACATAATAATTCCATATGACCCAGCTATTCCACTGCTTGTAATATATCCTGAGAAAATTAGAACTGAGGCACAAATGGAGACTTGTACACCAATGTTCAACTCAAGAACATGGAAAAAGCCAAAATGTCCAACCACAATGGAATGGATTGAAAAATTATGGTACATTCATATGATAGACTACTACACAGCACGCAGGAGCAATGATTTTGTAAATTACTGCTTAACCTGGGAGGGACTGGAGAGCATTATGCTAAGTGAGCTAACTCAGTCTCATAAAGGTAAATACTGTTTCAGGCCATTACTGTAGAATGAGGAGGAGCAGAGGGGTGAGGATGGGCAGGAGGGTGGGGAGCGGGGGCTTAATCATAGGGTCACACAATCTGATGGGTGGAGGGACGGGTGGGTAAAGGAAATGGGAAAGATCCAGTGTGAAAAACAACGTATACAAACTTCGTAAGTAAAGCAGTATAAAATTAAATAAATACATATAAAGAATGTCTCCCCAGAAAATAAACTTTCACAGGCGACCAAGCTAGCCAGAGCAGCTTTGGCAGACCTGGCACAAAGCTTTGTTTAAATCTAGGCCAAGATACTAAATCCAAACTATACTGTAACGTTTCATTAGAAATCTCGATGCCACTTGGTGGTCTCTCATACTTTCAAAAGTTGAAGCATTGGAACTCTGGTGGCCTAGTAGCAAGAAGCTGCATTGCAACCCCAAAGTCATGTGGGTCAAATCCACCAGATGTTCCGCTGGAGGAGGGGCAATCTCCTCCTGTATCGGTCGGATCCAATTCGATGGTACAAAACAACAGCCACAATCAAAAAAAAAGAAAAGTGGAATCATTTTTCTGTTGTTGGACGGTGCCATCAAGTTAACTGTGATCCCCTAGCAACACTCAACCTTTTCGTTAGAGGATTCGGAGTGTCTGTTACAGAGCAAACCAAACATTTTCTACAGCTGTTTGCAAGTGTTCTTCCTTCTTGCACACCCACTCTGGCAGGTAGTTGTTACTTTTTTAATATATATTTAA
The DNA here is from genome assembly GCF_000299155.1 of Elephantulus edwardii. Lineage (NCBI taxonomy): Eukaryota > Metazoa > Chordata > Mammalia > Macroscelidea > Macroscelididae > Elephantulus > Elephantulus edwardii. The sequence goes on along the minus strand of NW_006399901.1, from coordinate 3,455,237 downwards.
AGTTTTCTTTTACGATGGTTTACTTACAAAGGTCATTTGCACTGGGTCTTTCCCCTATCCTTTACTCACCCATCCTTCCACTCATCAAATTATGCAGCCCTATGATTAAGCCACCACCACACCACACCCTGCCCATCCTCACCCCTCTGCTTCCCCCCTCCCCACCTTGGATCCTCATACACATTCTACAATAATGATCTTATACAGTATTTGTCCTTATGAGACTGAGTTATCTCACCATAATGCTCTCTGGTTCCTCCCAAGTTAGGTAGTAATTTACAAAATCATTGCTCCTGCATGCTGTGTAGTATTCCATCGCATGAATGTTGTTGTTGTTGTTGTTGTTGTTGTTATGTGCCGTCGAGTCGCTTGCGACTCATAGCGACCCATGTGCAACCTATATGCAGAATAGATTATCCGGGAGGCTGGGCTCAAGATTGGTGGACGATTTATCAACAATCAGCATTATGCGGATGACACAACCCTGCTTGCTGAAACTGAAGAGGACCTGAAGCGCTTGCTGCAGAGGGTCAAGGACTGCATCCTACAATATGGATTGAGGCTCAATGTCAAAAAGACAAAGATTCTCACCACTGGACCAACTGGCAGCATCAGGATGGATGGTGAAGAGATTGAGATTGTACACAGCTTTAGTTTGCTTGGCTCCTTGGCACCAGCAGCCAGGAAATTAAAAGGCGCATTGCCATGGGAAAGTCTGCTGTTAGGGACCTCTCCAAAGTGCTGAAGAGCAGTGGTGTCTCTCTGGAGACTAAGGTGCGTCTGATACAGGCCATGGTCTTCGCAATCACTTGTTATGCATCAGAAAGTTGGACAATGACCAAGGAGGATAGAAGGAGAATTGATGCCTTTGAGCTGTGGTGCTGGAGAAGAGTATTGAGAATACCATGGACTGCTAGGAAAACAAACAGATTTGTCCTGGAAAGGGTTAAACCGGGTGGCTCCTTGGAGGCAAGGATTCTGAGGCTCCGTCTAACATACTTTGGACATGTTGTGAGGAGAGACCGGTCCTTGGAGAGGGACATCATGCTTGGGAGGGTGGAGGGACAGCACAAGAGAGGAAGGCCCTCTATGAGGTGGATTGATTCAGTGACTGGGATAATTGGGATGGGAGTATCAGAAACAGTGCAATTGGCACAGGACAGAGCGGAGTTTAGGGTTGTTGTACATAGGGTCGCTATGAGTCGCTATGAGTCATATGAATGCACCATATCTTAATTCATTCCATTAGAGGTTGGGCATTTGGGCTGTTTCCATATTCTTGTGTTGGAGAATAACACTGGTATGAGCATTAGTGTACAAGTCTCTGTTTGTGTCTCAGTTCTCATTCCTTCGGGATATACTCCAGGCAGTGGAATAGCTGGCTCACATGGGATTTCAGGTAGTTGTTTATAACACAGATTCTGCATGTTGGAGAAGCAGAAATAAGGCCAGGGTGGCAAGAGAGAGCGAGATGCGCAAAATGAAGGATGACATGAGAAGGAGTTGGGACTCTGATGGACTTAGATCGTTGCAGTGCTAATAAATCAAGACAGAACATGTGGATTTTAGTCTGAGTGTGATGGGACACCACTGAGGGTTTTAAGCAGAGGAGGTTGTTGATTTTAGGTGCCATTGACTCGATTAAAACTCATGGAAACCTTATGAACAATCGATCTGAACCTCATCCTACCTGTGCCATCCTCACCATCATTGATATACTGGGGCCCATTGTTACAGTCACTGTGTGAATTCACCTCTCTGAGTCTCTTTCTGTCTTATGCTGAACCTCCACCTTTCCAAACATGATGTCCTTTTCCAAGGACTTTTTGGACTAACAACATGTCCAAAGTATGTGAGATGAAACTTCAGCATCCTTGTCTCTAAGAAGCATCCTGGTTTCATTTTCCTCAAAACATACTTGTTTTTCCCATAATCCTCTCTTCACCATCTTCCCTGTTCCCATGACATTGCAGCTTCGAAGGTGGAACTGTGCTGTTTTCAGCAGGTACAGAATATACTCCAGGCACGGGAGGCACTACACCAGGACCAACAGGAAGGTGTTCCAGCTTCTTAATGCAAAGTAGAGTCGGCAATCCTTTTCAAAAGGAACCCATGGCAGATAAATTGGACTGCCCTCTACAGAAGAAAGCACAGAAAGGGCAAATGGGAAGAAATTCATTAGAAAAGAACCCACCATGCAGTTAAATTCCAGAGCGCCCTCACTGGTGCATCTCTTGCTGATAAAAGCTGAGAGGAACCAAAAGCCTGAAGTTAGAAAGGCTGAGCAAGGACAGGCTCTCAGGGCACCAAGGAAACAAGAAAGGCTAAACAAGCACCTCAAAAGACAGCAATGGCTGCTCGTAAGGTTTCCACAAAAGCAACACCTACACAAAAAGCTGTGAAGCCTGTGAAATTATCTGCTCACTGTGTTGGTGAAAAATGCTTAGTTAATTTGGCAGATGAGACTTAAATAAAGATTTAATTATAACTCTAAAAAAATTGGTTTTGTTCTCTTGGTAGTCCATGGGAGGAGGGGCATGGCCAAATTCACTCTAAGGTGGGAATCTATTACTCTAGTTTTAGGAAAGAGAATACTAGTTGAAAACAGTGTAGACTGTGTAGACTAGGGTACAAGAGGGAGAAACTGAGAAAAATGTAGAGCCGGGAGTTTGTTTTAGTGATAAAATTGGCAAGCCTTGATGAAGATAAGCTGTTTGTAGTTGTTGTTAGTTGCCATCAAGACAGTCCTTGACTCATGGTGACCCCCACGCACAATGGGACAACATGCTGCTGAGTCCTACCCTCTTTTGATGATTGGTTAGGAATTGAACTACTGTGATTTACACAACTTTTTGTGGCTTGTTTTCCAAAGCAGTCCACAAGTCTCTCCCTCCTTAGCCCATCTTAGTTTGGGAGCTCCACTGGCATAATTGTTCAACATTGTTGGAGCATTCAAAGCACCACGAACAGATAGGTAGTGGCTGTGGATGAGGAGTGTTGGCTGCATTTTGTTGTTATGTACCATAGAGGCAGAATCGACCCATAGCTGACCCTCTGGTGGGTTTTCAGAGGCCATTAATCATACGGGAGGAGATTGCCCATCCTTCTCCCATGGAGTGGTGGGTAGCTTCGAACCATGTGTTTTCGGGATTGCAGGGCAGCTTCTTGTCACTTGGCCGCCAGAGATCCTGTTGGCTGCAAAGAAGGCAAGAATTCCACCACTGAACCACCACTGTCCCTACAATGAGGGAGAGAGATGAATCAAGGAAAATCTTCATGTTTTAGACTTCATCGATTGAGTGAACACTGATGGTTAAGATGAGGATGAGGGACCGAGCAGGCCTAGAAGCATCTACCCCTTTTTCTTCAAATCTTGTTGGAGCTGAAAATCACTGTTTTATTTTACTATAGAAAAACATAGACAGCAAAAAAGTTTACCATTGCAGTCATTACAGCCTACTTTACTTTCTACATGGAGCCGCTGAGTCTACCTTTTCAACTATCACCTCTCATTCGATCATTTATTAAGCCTAATGCTATGCTATTATGGGCATAATTACTAATAATGATTAACTACATTAAATTAATCTTAAGTTCAATAAGTCCTTTCATGGAATGGTTCCTTATCCCAGAGCCTCAGGACCACAGTCTGAGGAAACAGCAAGGTCAACCAGCACAGTGAAGCCCAGAAAGACAATGTTCTGCATTCTACTTTGGTGAGTAGCTTGAGAGTAGCCACTGAAAGTGCAACTATTGGTCTTTCCCTGTGTGGAGCAAAGCAAAGCAAAGATGTACAGAAATCAGTCATTCAAAGGGCTAATGGACCCTATGAACCTCAAACTCCATGACTCTGAGACCAGAAGAATTAGATTGTGCCTAGCTGGCCACTGTAAAAGTGATCATTATAGAATGTCTTGGATGGAGTAAGAGAAATCACGAAACAAGGCTCAGAAGCCTAAAACTGGTCAAGCTTCCTGACCCAAAAAAGACTAATGGAATCCCTAAAAAAAAAATCCCTTGGTCCTCCTTCTAACCTCAAACAAAACTCACCCCCTTACCCAACAAGCAATAGAGAGACGCTATAAAATGAACACTAATACCAGAGAGGCACTCACAACTTAAGCAACTAGAGAAGATTAAAGGCCAGCATTTTATCCCAGAGACAAAGCTCAGAAGACATTAAAGGAAGTGTTGGATTAACAGATGCACAAGTCACAGGAAGGAAGTGGAGAGAGAGTGGTTAGATTATGCATATTGTAGTTAATTTCCATAAAACAAAATGCGTATGAATAGTTGAATGGAAAACCAATCGCTTTTAACATTTTCATTCAAATCACACCACAATATAAATAAAGAAGCATTACATTGTTGTTGATGTCATTATGTGTCATCAAGTCGCCAGCAATTCATAGTAACCCTAAGTACAATAGCTCTGAATTCTGCTCTATCCTGAGCCAGTATTACTATTGACACGCCTATTCCCATTGTCCCAGTTATTGTGTCAATCCAGCTCATCTGGGCTCATCTTCTTCTGTGCTGTCCCTCTACCTTTCCAAACATAATATCCCTCTCCAGGGACTGGTCACTCCTGTTCATATGCTCAAAGTACACAAGACAGAACTTCAAAATCCTTTCCTCTAAGGAGTAGCTTGGTTTCACTCTCTCCAGGATAAACCTGTTTGTTCTCTTGTAATCTATGGTATGTTCAAGTAGTACATTAAGAGAGGCTATTCCTTGGAAAAGGACATCATGCTTGGAAAAGTGGAAGGTCAGTGAAAGAGAAGACCTTCAACGAGATGGATTGATACGGTGCCTGCAGCAAAGGCTCACGTGTATCAGAGATGGTGAGGATGGCACAGGATAGGACAAGGTTCAGGTTTCTTTTTTACAGGGTTGCTGTATGTTGTATTTGACTAAAGGGCACGTAACAACAGCAACGTAACATGGACAAATATAGAGAACATTATGTTGAGTGAAATAAATCAGTCACAAAAGGACAGATACTGTATAACACCATTATTTTAGGGAGCTATGGTGATGGTAAGAAATTGTGCTGCAATCGCAAAGGCATACAGTTTTAACCCATAAGCTTCTCTGCAAGAAGAGAATAGGCAGTCTCCCCCAGTGTGATTTACAGCCTCTGAAAACCCACTGGAGAGTCAGCTACGGGTTACTTCCCATTCAACGTCACACAACAACAATCAGTATAAAAACAATCTAAAGAATGTACAAGTCCACTGTTCTAAAAATCTAAGGAAAGATTTATACATTGAGAGAATCATTCTAGTATAATTATCAGAAAGGGAGGTGGAGAGTAGAAAAATTAATAGATAATAAACATGCGTTAAGATGGGTGATAGACAATATGGAATGATTGGATGATTAGATATTGTGGGTATTCTAATTAAAGTTGTGGAACAAAATGTTTATGGATGATTTAAAAAACCCCAATATTCTCTGTAAATTTTAACTCAAAACACAGAACTAAAAGAAAAAATTCTCTTTCATTCCCTGAGATGGAGACACTGGACCTTAAGCAGCCTCAGAGGGAAAGAATTTCTTGGACCCAAATTCCATTCACACTTTTAAGAAGCACCACTCTTCTGTTCTCCCCAGTCAATTACCTCGGCTCCATCCCGGACTCCTTCCATCCACCACATGTACTGCATTCAATTAATTGTGAGTGCCCTGACTCTGCTTCTACAATGTCATAGGTACTAGACTAGATCACCCTTTTGCTGGCTGTTACTATCTGACCAAGACTATTGCAATAAGCTTGTCATTGATCTCCAGCCTCTCCCTCCAACAACCCTCATTGCTGTTCTGTCAGAAACTACTCACAGCTGAGGGCTGTAAGTCACGAGGGAGGAGGTTGTCCATTTTTCTCCTGCAGAGCTGCTAGTGGGTTCAAAGAGAGGCTTGGGTTAGTGCACCAGGCTCTGGACTATAGCTCCAAAGCTCCTTTCTCTCCCATAAGCCATCCTAAACCAGCCTGGCAAGGTAACCCCAGACACTCTCTCCAAAGAACTCTGCTCTTTAAAGCTTTAAGTCTGCTGTCACCCACTCATGTTGCCCATTGGCTTTAACTGTATCCCACAATATAGCGTATGGATCAAAGGAAACTTCAACTGATCCACACTGGTGAAATCTCTGAACCAGTGAGCTCAGTTACATAAAGTCTTCCAGAATATATTCCCAGCAGAGCTCTGGGAAGAAGAGCTCTTTCAAGAAGGTGCACTGCAATCTTGGAGGCATGTGGTTCGAGGCCTCCAGCTGCCCTGCTGTAGAAGAATGGGCAATCTCCTCCCATGTGATGAACAGCCTCTGAAAGCTCACTGGAAGGTCAGCTGTAGGTCAATGGTACACAACAACAGCAATAATGTTCTGTAGCAAACACCTTAGCAGAATATATTCCTTCCACAGTAAAGTTATCGAGACAACATCCCTAACGGACATCTAGCGGGACCAACAAGGGCTTTGCAGGACTTCCTTACACAAATAATTGATGGAGTTGTTAAGAGTCCCCAGGGGCCATCTCAGCCACCAGAGAGAACAGAGACTGACTGAAGAGTAACTCCATCCTAGCACGGAATCCAGAAGAGGAATTATGGACACTCAAGGCTCTTCTCCAACCCCACAAGCTCTTCCACATCTTTTCAAGACCCTCAATGAGATGGATTGACAAAGTGACTGTAACAAGGGGCTGGAGCATATTGGAGATGATGGGGATGGCACAGGGTAGGGCAAGGTTCAGATCCACCATTCAGAGGTTCATCAGTCACTATAAGGTGCAGTCAACTTGACAGCATCTAACAACCACAGTTCTAGCTGAAGGTCCTTCGGTTTGCACCCAACTTCTAACCAAAATGTTGGCAGTTCAAACCCATCCATCAAGGGTGCAGGGGAAAGGCTTGGTGCACTGTGAATAATCAACTAAATAATTAACTACAGCCACAAAAGCCCATGAGACAGTTCTTTTTTAATAACATCTTGTGTCACCATGGGCCAGAATCACTAATGGCAATAGGTTTGTAAAGCTCTGGCTTTGAGGCACATTGACTCACACTCCTGAGACTGGACGTGCACCACAGACATGCTCTGTGCCCCTGTTCCTACCTCTGTGCATGTAATTTCCCTCTGCTCGGAATTTCCCCCTCACCAAGCTATGCCTGTCTGAAAACAAAGACCAGTCCCACCTCTCAGCTGCCTCCAACTAGAGAAAACTGTGCTTCTCACTCCATGAGCTGTCTATTCCCCTCTCATGGGCCACATCACATCTCACGTTTGTAAATGTCTTCTGGCTTCCCCTCCGCACAAGGGCTTCCTGGCCCATGGCAAGTCTCAGCAAAGGTCACTAGATGTCCTTATAAAAAAACAATAGGGACTGGGACAGCCAAATCCTTTTGAGCTGTATTTCTTCCTACTAGCTGTAGAGTCTGAACTCTTCACAGGAACAGATCAAGGGACACTATTTCCTCAAAACAGGCAAAAAGCTTCTACTGCCAGGACCCATAATGGGGCCATAAGGACAGTGGTTGTTTTTGCTGTAGTTATGTACTATCAAGTTGTTTGCGACTCATAGCGACTCTCTATACAACAGTCCTGAACACTGCTCTATTCTGTGACAACCTTATTGTCTCTGACACACCTACCTTCATTACCCCAGTCACTGTATCAATCCATCTCATCAAGGGCCTTCCTCTCTTGCACTGTCCCTCCACCCTTCCAAGCATGACTTCCCTCTCCAAGGACGGGTCCCTCCTTGCAACATGCCCAAAGTATGTCAGACGAAGCCTCAGAATCCTTGTGTCTAAAGTGCAACTTGGTTTCACCCTCTGAAGGATGGACCTGTTTGTTCTCCTGGCACAAAGACAGCAGAGCATGCCAAAATTGTGAACCACCCTAAAACATCGGTATGGTGACCTGTATAAACTCAGAGTTCATAAAAACAAGACCACAAAGGGAATCTGAAACCCTGTGGGGGGCTAGTCCATCAAATACACAAATACAAAAGTTAATTCTAACACTTGGTGTTTGCAAGTGAGTAGGTTCTCCCATCTATTTTTTTAAATAATTTTTATTGTGATTTTAACAAAAGTTTACAGAAAACTTGGATTTCCACTCATTTATTGTTGCACATTTTCCTCCCTACCTCCCCTCTGCCCCAGTTTACTTTTATCTTTTTTTTAAAAAAATCCATTCATTGTTGCATCCCATTTATTGCTGGTGTTGTTAGGTGTAATCAGGTCGACTACAACTCATAGATACCTTATGAACAGTAGATCAAAATCTTGCCATATTCTGCACCCTCCTCACCGCCTCTGCCGTGTTCAAGGCCATTGTTGAATACGGCAGAGTCACTGTGAAAATCCATGTCATGGAGAGTCTTCCTTTCTTTCACAAGAATATTTCTGATAGAAATGTAAGTTGATACACTCTTCCCAGAAAGCAGTTTGACAGTGTGAATCAAAACATTTGAAAGTTCACTACCTTCCATCACATAATCCTATGTTCAAGACGATATTTTAAGCAAATCAGAGAGGCAGATGAATATTTATATATGAGGAATGTGTATTTGTGTTTCATTGACTATGCAAAGGCATTTGACT
>NW_006399901.1:3444530-3445573 GCF_000299155.1 Elephantulus edwardii | reverse complement strand
AACACAAGGGTGTTTGCTAAGAAGTTCATTGTCCTATACAATATAGACACAACTACCCCCATTGTCCCAGTTACTGTATCAGTTCATCTCATCCAGGCTCTTCCTCTCCTGCACTGTCCCTCCACCCTTCCAAGCATCATGTCCTTCTCCAAGGACCAGTCCCTCCTGGCCATGTGCCCAAAGTATGTGAGACAGAGCTACAAATCCTAGCCTCAAAAGAGAAACCTGGTTTCACCTTCTCCAAGACAGATCTATTGGGGGTTGGTGTCTTAGAATCAGTGACACTGGCTCAGGACAGGGAAGGCTTCAAAGACAGCTGCTGTACATAGGGTCACTATGGGCCACAGAGGGTTCGACGGCGCATAACAACAACAACAATACAATATATAGAAAACTTGGAAACAATATAAATATCCAACAATAGCAAAATTATTAAACAAATTAAGGTACAGACTTAGACTATAATATTATGCAGCCATTAAAAATTTTTTAAAGAAACCCAAATCAACAAAAACACCACCACGTTGCCATCAAGTCAGAACTGACTCAGAGCTGACCACCTGGTTCTCAGAGGCTGTAAGTCAACAAGAAGAGATGGTCCATCTTTTTCTCTTAGAGTAGCTGGTGGATTCGAACCACCTTCCTTTTGGTTTGGCAACACAGTTCCTTATCTGCTGGTCCATTAGAGCTCCCTTTCAAAAACTATAGTTGCATAATTCATTATGACATAGTGAAAAGTGCATGATATAATGTTAAATCAAAAAGAACAACTATATAAATCTGTATATCTTTTTTAAAAAGCAGCTGTTAAGTCAGTTTTGATTTCTGATAACTCCATGTGCATCTAAGCAGAGCTGCACTCATATGATTTTCAGTGGTTGATTGTTTAGAAGCAAATTGCCAGGCCTTTCTTCCAACATAGCTGCCATTGAGTTAGAACCAACCTATAGCTGACCCTCCAGAGGGTTTTCAGAGGTAGTGAATCCCATCAGAGGAACCAACCAATGGCTGACCCTCTGCTGCGTTTTAACAGGCAGTTAATT